>NC_091155.1:13220363-13520363 GCF_040958095.1 Procambarus clarkii
TTTTTTTTTTTTTCCTTTATTGTGTATTTAAAGGTTACAAAACATGCAAGACAAATGCTGCTGAGGTGCTGGAATACTGGCTTCAAGCTGCCACCTCCCTTAGTACACAAAAGCCAAGGCTTAGTCTACTAGCGAGAGATGTCAACTCCATGGCCTAAAGGTTATGGATCTCTTGAAGCTCCTCCGCTTCTGGACAGGAACCGAGGACGAAGCAGGCATTTCCCCTCTGGATCGCCACACTTGACGCTGAAACAAAAAACTGGAAGCCCTTGGGTCTCTGGTGACGTATATATATAAATATATATATATATATATATATATATATATATATATATATATATATATATATATATAATATATACATATTGTCTGTGGAGATATAGAGATTGTCTGGTTTGCCGACTCTTGAACATGTAACATATAGTTGTACATGTGAGAAGTAATCCGTTTCTAGATATAAACTGCACAATTCTAAAGATTGGCCCTGAGCTTTGTTGATGGTGATTCCAAACGCCAAACGAATTGGAAATTATAATCTCTTAAATTGAAATGGCATACCTGTTGGAATCAGGAATGCGAGGAATGAGGACATCTTCACTTTTCAAAGGTCCTGTCAAGACTGTTGCTTCTACGACGTTGCTGATTAAATTTTTTGCTGCAGGGCGCGTGACGTTGCAAAGTTTTGGCTGGTTGATATTTCGCAACATGATAATTGGCACGACAATTTTCAATTGACGTACGTGTGATGGTATCCCTGGCAGATCGAGTGATATCAAAACTTCTGTTGGATAATTAACCGCTTCATCTGCTCCCTCAACAGTGTCCACGGACTTGTATGTGACTGCCTCGCTTTGAATGTTAGACTGAACAATATTGTTAAGTTCGTAGACGTCTTTGTTCTTGGCCGCAAGAACAGCTCGTTCATTCAGCCAATCGTGATTCTTATAATTGGTATGAATATTGGGAAATACTTTTTCATAAAATTCTTCTTTTGACGTCACTAAATTGTAGAAGTTATGAGGCAATGAAATTCGTCCTGAGGTCAGATCAACTGGCCCGTTTCCGTTCTCAATTTCCAGAAATTGATGTGAGAATATCCCAGTTGATGGATCGTTTTGCTGCTAGATATGCATATTTGTAGTTAATTTTAACGTCTTTATGTGGCGCCACAAAGTAGAGCATTTCAACGAGCATTTATTTCGTCCGTTGGTGTCGATCGAGGAATTACAGGTAATGTTTTCCTGAAATCTCCTGCAAGCAACATTAATGCATTCCCAAATGGTCTGATGTTTCCACGCAAATCTTGCAATGAGCGATCAAGAGCATCGAGCGATTTTTTGTGGGCCATTGTGCATTCATCCGAAACAATAAGTTTACATTTGTGCAATGCTGTTCCCATGACGGATGCTTTGGACATGTTGCACGTGGGAGTTTCAATTAATTGCATAGCCAAAGTAGCAGTTCTCCTCCTGGTAGCAATGTCGCAGCTATTCCGGACGATGCAAGAGCTAAGGTTATGCCATTTTGGTATCGAAATGTTGCCAAAATAAATCTAATTAGGAAGATTTTACAGTGTACTGTCGCATCTACAACGATTTCTCCAAACCCGTTATTGACAGTTTGAATTATTTGATTATAAATGCCTTTTCGCTCAAGCGATAGCTTAGGAATGTTTGACGGCACATACGACATCAGATCACCCGTGTTTTAATTTTGTTCACGACGCAATTCTACATCGAAAAAAGCAGCAGCAGATCGATTCGGTGATGGCATTTCCATTTGATTTAGAATTTTGTTCGCAATTTCTAAGCACAAATCTTCAGTCATTATCAACGCTTCGTTGTAGTTTTCTGAAGTAAAATCTATGTTCATATTTGAATTTTCCTTGCGTATTAAACGGATAATATCTTCAGCCATGTGCGATTTATATTTCTCCCATAACTCTGATGGAGACGAAGGGGAGCAAGTGGTCAATATGAAAGCAAACAATGCTCGAATTTGATTTGGATGTGACGTGTTGGGCGCGTCATTAATTCATACATACCAGTGTCGGTCGTTCTGCAATAAATTAAGAGCACTAATTGCTCTAATTGACATGCACTACGGAAATTTGAATAAGTTATGGCGTTGACGAATCTGAATGGCTGGAAAGACGTTGGACCGGGCACATTTACCAACAGCATGCGAAGAAAGAAGCATTCATCTTGATTGAGATGCACGGTGTACAGTCTGCCTATCGTAGTTTATTTGAATATGCCAAGTTGTCCGTCGACTCGCTCGCCTCGTTTGCGTCGTTCAAATGATTTTCTACTCGCATTCCATGTGTAATACGTAGGTACTTCCGAATACAGCAGTGTTTTCGCTAACGCGTCATTTTGACATAACGTGAAGAAAGCAGCTAGATTGTAGCCGGTGGATTCATGGCTGTTTGTTGCACATTTGCAGCTGTGAAATAAACGTGTTGTCCTTTTTCTGGTTTTCAAAACAAAAACAAAAAACACTAACGAAATATTTTAATACAACGCAGATCAATCAACACAGCTCAAATTCACCACCAATTGCATTGAAAAATAAGAAGAACAGTTAAAAAGAACAAAATGAATAACAATGAAAAAAGAAACAAATAAGCTATACCCACGAAATGAATGGTATGGTAAACAACACAGCTCAATTCCAACGCAACGTCACACAAAACAATTAAATCAAAATTAAAATATATCAAAATCTATGAAAATTCAATTTATCAATGCAATCGGGAACATTGAAATGGAATCGTAACATATTTTGTATGTCGTGTGTTGCTCTTACGTGCAACAGATGGCGCGGTTTAAAAAAAAACGGACGTTTTCACCTGTCACAGGTGTGACATCTAAATAGTATGTATACAAAAACACACGTATTCGAATGGAAGGTTGTGTCAAAATTTCAAAGGAATCGGTAAAGAGGTTTCGAAGATTTCTTTGACATGAAAAACACACGAAAAACACAGGTTTTCAAAAAAAGAAAGTTTTTTCCTATCCCTTACGAGACATCAATATAGTATGTATATAAAAACCCGCTCGGATGTGAATGGAACGTTGTGTGAAAATTCCAAGGCAATCGGTGAAGAACTTTCGGAGATTAGCGATTTCGAACAAACGAACATTTCCATTTTTATTTATATAGTGTGTGTGATATTGGCTTGGAAATGAGCTGTGTTGTTTACCATGCCGTTCATTTCGTGGGTACTGCTTATTTTTTTTATTTTTTTCATTTTAGTCATTTAAATTTCTTAACTGTTATTCATATTTTTCAGTGATGAAAACATCAGATCATGTGATGTTCCCAATTTTCTTATAGGAACATCAGATCATTTGGGATGCAGCGGACAAGGAAGTGGGATATGGTTGGGAGGACAATGGGACAGGGGAAGGGGGTAATGGTAGGGGAGGACGAGGGAATGGGGGTGTTGGGGATGGTGGGGAACGAGGGGACAGGGGAATGGAGAATGGTGGGGACGACAAGGGGACGGGTGAGGGGGAAACGGTGGGGAGGACAGGGGAACAGAGGAAGGTAGCTGTGGCCGGGTACAGCTAGTATATTATATATACATATTAGTATATTTTGGTAGTAGTCTTTCCTGTAGACATATATTATTAAATATGACAGAAAAAGTAAGATTAATAATTCTAATACGAATTTTCTCGATCTTTCTTATGGTTCTTTTCACTGTTGAATGTAACTGAAAAATCAATTCTCCAAAATTCATTTTTATTTCTAGTCTGACGCGACACTTGAATGCGTTCCGTAATAACTTATTACATTTTCAAAGACTTTTAGTTTACACACACACACAACTATTACCTGCTAACACTAAACAGAGTTCTTACTTATGCTATGATTTAAACAGCTTTCATTTTCCATTTTATACCCGCATTTTGGGTGAGGTGATATGTTACAACAGTTTTGGATGAGGTGAACAAAACTTTCAACACAGGATAGAACACGAAACAATGGGTATTGAAGTTAAGAATGGAAGTAATTGCAGAGGGCCTATTGACCCATATTTCTTGATGCTTCTATATTGGAGCGGAGTCTTGAAGTGGGTAGAATATAGTTGTGCATTAATTGGCTGTTGATTGCTGGTGTTGACTTCTTGATGTGTAGTGCCTCGCAGATGTCAAGCCGCCTGCTATCGCTGTATCTATCGATGATTTCTGTGTTGTTTGCTAAGATTTCTCTGGTGAAGGTTTGGTTGTGGGAAGAGATTATATGTTCCTTAATATGTGTCAAGACACATAAGCCTGGAAACCCACTTCGGTCAATCATCAGCCAGATACCCTCACCCACGTACAGACTGGCGAAACGACTCAACGGCTTGCTGACTCCTTATGTCCCTTGCGCCTTCAGCCTGAAGTCTCCAAAGGAATTTGTTGACTTACTGCGGGGAACACGGGCCACAGGGATAGGAGCCTCGTTGGATGTAGAATCACTGTTTACCAACATACCTGTGGATGAAACAATCGGGATGATAGCGGACATAGTGTATCGTGATCCGGCCTGTACTGCTCTTGACATACCAGAAAACATTCTAAGGAAACTACTCCAAGCTTGTACTAAAGAGGCACCCTTCTTCAGCCCGGATGGGCACATGTATAAGCAAGTAGATGGGGTCGCCATGGGTTCTTCTCTAGGTGTCCTGTTTGCAAACTTCTACATGGGTACCATCGAGCAAAAAGTCTTAGTCGACATGAACTTGAATTCGGCCATATACTGCAGGTATGTTGACGACATTTTTACACAGGTACCTGATGTCAGACATCTGCAGGAGCTGAAGGAGGCATTTGAGCAGAATTCTGTGTTGCGTTTCACTTACGAGATCGAGAAGGATGGGAAGCTGCCCTTTCTAGATGTAACAGTCATGGAAAGGAGCAGAGGTTTCCACACTGCAGTCTACACTAAGGAAACAAACATAGGAATGTGCCTAAATGCCAACAGTGACTGCCCAGGAAGGTACAAGAGGAGTGTTGTTAACGCTTATGTCGACCGTGCTCTCAGCCACAGCTCAGGATGGAAGCAAGTCGACGAAGAACTCTGAAGGGTAAGGCAGGTCCTAGTCAACAACGGCTTCTCCAATGGTTTCGTTGAAGACATCATAGGAAGGAAAGTGAAATGCCATGCAACCTCTGAAGAGACAACTAACACAACACCTATACCCCCTATTAGACTATTTTACAGGAATTTCTTTTCCACGGCTCATAAAACGGAGGAAAGGGTCCTGAAAGATATAGTTAATAGAAACGTTATCCCTACAGACAAAAATCAGAAGATACAACTGACGATTTACTATAAAACCAAAAAAAGGCCAGCCTACTCATGAGAAACTCTCCAGACACAAAGCAGAACGCTTTATAAGAGACCAACGTCGTCTATTCCTTCAAATGCCCTCTTGGGGACTGTAAGCCTCAAAAAACTCAGTATATAGGCAAGACAACAACATCTCTTTCTAGGCGATTAACGATGCATAAGCAACGGGGCTCCATTAAGGAACATATAATCTCTTCCCACAACCAAACCATCACCAGAGAAGTCTTAACAAACAGCACAGAAATCATCGATAGATACAGCGATAGCAGGCGGCTTGACATCTGCGAGACACTACACATCAAGAAGTCAACACCAGCAATCAACAGCCAATTAATGCACAACTATATTCTACCCACTTTAAGACTCTGCTCCAATATAGAAGCATCAAGAAATATGGGCCAATAGGCCCTCTGCAATTACTTCCATTCTTAACTTCAATACCCATTGTTTCGTGTTCTATCCTGTGTTGAAAGTTTTGTTCACCTCATCCAAAACTGTTGTAACATATCACCTCACCCAAAATGTGGGTATAAAATGAAAAATGAAAGCAGTTTAAAACATAGCATAAGTAAGAACTCTGTTTAGTGTTTGCAGGTACTAGTTGTGTGTGTGTGTAAACTAAAAGTCTTTGAAAATGTAATAAGTTATTACGAAATGCGTTCAAGTGTCGCATCAGACTAGAATTAAAAATGAATTTTGGAGAATTGATTTTTCAATTACCATCAACTGTGAAAAGAAACATAAGAAAGATCGAGAAAATTCGTGTTAGAATTATTAATCTTACCTTTTCGGTGATATTTAATAATATATATATATATATATATATATATATATATATATATATATATATATATATATATATATATATATATATATATATATATATATATATATATATATATATATTTATATATGAATATATATATATATATATATATATATATATATATATATATATATATATATATATATATATATATATATATATATATATATATATGTCGTACCTAGTAGCCAGAACGCACTTCTCGGCCTACTATGCAAGGCCCGATTTGCCTAATAAGCCAAGTTTTCATGAATTAATATTGGTTCTCTATTTTTTTTCTTATGAAATGATAATGCTACCTATTTCATTATGTATGAGGTCAATTTTTTTTTATTGGAGTTAAAATTAACGTAGATATATGACCGAACCTAACCAACCCTACCTAACCTAACCTAACCTATCTTTATAGGTTAGGTTAGGTTAGGTGGCCGAAAAAGTTAGGTTAGGTTAGGTTAGGTAGGTTAGGTAGTCGAAAAACAACTAATGCATGAAAACTTGGCTTATTAGGCAAATTGGGCCTTGCATAGTAGGCTGATAAGTGCGTTCTGGCTACTAGGTACGACATATATATATATATATATATATATATATATATATATATATATATATATATATATATATATATATATATATATATATATATATATATATGTCGTACCTAATAGCCAGAACGCACTTCTCAGCCTACTATTCAAGGCCCGATTTGCCTAATAAGCCAAGTTTTCATGAATTAATGTTTTTTCGTCTACCTAACCTACCTAACCTAACCTAACCTAGCTTTTTTTGGCTACCTAACCTAACCTTACCTATAAATATAGGTTAGGTTAGGTTAGGTAGGGTTGGTTAGGTTCGGTCATATATCTACGTTAATTTTAACTCCAATAAAAAAAATTGACCTCATACATAGAGAAAAGGGTTGCTTTATCATTTCATAAGAAAAAAATTATAGTAAATATATTAATTCAGGAAAACTTGGCTTATTAGGCAAATCGGGCCTTGATTGGCCCGATTTGCCTAATAAGCCAAGTTTTCCTGAATTAATATATTTACTATAATTTTTTTCTTATGAAATGATAAAGCAACCCTTTTCTCTATGTATGAGGTCAATTTTTTTTTATTGGAGTTAAAATTAACGTAGATATATGACCGAACCTAACCAACCCTACCTAACCTAACCTAACCTATATTTATAGGTAAGGTTAGGTTAGGTAGCCAAAAAAAGCTAGGTTAGGTTAGGTTAGGTAGGTTAGGTAGACGAAAAAACATTAATTCATGAAAACTTGGCTTATTAGGCAAATCGGGCCTTGAATAGTAGGCTGAGAAGTGCGTTCTGGCTATTAGGTACGACATATATATATATATATTTATATATATATATATTAAAAGGAAATTATCCAAGTGTTACGTGCCACATCAACCCTCCCCCCACCTTCTGAGTGTAGTGCCTCTCCCCCAGTGAGTGTAGTGTCTCCCGCTCGCCCACTCCACTTGTGTAGTGTCTCCCCCCCCCCCCTCCGTGTGCTGCAGTGTCTTCCGCTCCTCCGCCCCCACCTCCCACGATCAGGTGGTCGCGCCTTCCCCTCCCCGGCCCTCCTCCCAGACCGGGCCAGCTCAGCCTCCCAACCCCCACCCACCACCTCCACGAGCCCACCCACCCCAGACATCTGCCCAGACATGACGCATAGTATAGGGGACAACCTCGTCCCCCCCAGCCAGGAGGGAGAGACAAATACTCCAGTGCAAGGTGACATTCACTTCACCTAAGGGGATGGCAGAAGAAGCCGCTACCAGCCAGCTCACCCCTCCCGAAGCCAATCAAAGGAGAGACACATGCAGTGTTTGTGGGAGCAACATCAGCATCAACTCGGTCTCCAGAGTCATACGCCAGCATGGCGACTGTCCTGGGTCAGGGAGGCCGAGAAATTACAACCAGACTGTCTAGTGAGCTCAACATCTGGTTCCTTGATGATGGCACTCTGGCAGGCACACAAGATTCCCTGCTAGAAGACCTACAGCTGGTGAAGACACGGGGGGAGTCCATGGATCTCGTTCTTAACCCCTCCAAGTGCGAAATTATTGCATCCAGTGAAGGAATCATTAGAGCAGTGAAATCAGTTTTACCAGAAGCCTCAGTCGTTAAACCTACCGACAGCACACTACTCGGAGCACCTCTGGGCCACAATGCCATTGCTGCAGTCCTTGACGAAAAGTTTAGAGACCTAAAGAGGATGGAAGAGAGAATTGGGGACTTGGACTCCCATGATACCCTCTACCTTCTCACAAAGTGCCTTACCTTGCCCAGGCTAACATACTTCTTAAGGTGTGCACCAACGTTTGTCAACCCACTTCTACATCAATATGATGTGCTCCTCAGGTCAATATTCAGGAAGGCGCTCAACCTAGATTTAGATGACAGTCAGTGGGACCAAGCAACACTACCAGTGAGATTTGGAGGGATAGGCATACGAAAGGCAACTGAGGTAGCACTTCCAGCATTCTTATCCTCATGTACAGCAGCCAACGAATTGGTAGGGAAGATCTTACCAGAGCGTATGAGAGAGACAGCGGGAACTCATGATCAAACGTTCATCGAAGCAGCCAGACAATGGGACACCATTGCACACCCTCAACCCGGACCACAAGTCCCAAAAGACCACAAGCAGGCCCACTGGGATAGCCCCATAATGGAAAAGACTGTCACAGCAATGATTGACAACGCTGATGCTGAAAACAAAGCCCGCCTCCTAGCGGTAACAGCACCCCACGCCGGGGATTTTTTATTTGCTGTGCCCAATGCAGCCCTGGGAACTCGCGTCAGTCATGACGCTCTCCGCATTGGAGTTGCCCTTCGCCTTGCCGCCCCCATCCACACCGAACATAGGTGCATCTGCGGAACTGCGATGGCAGACCAATATGGTCGTCATGGTCTGGTATGTCGTAAATCACAGGGTAAAATTGCAAGACATGAAGAAGTCAACGACATCATCAAGAGGAGCCTCGCCACAGCCCGCTGCCCGGCACAAAGAGAACCACACTTATCCAGACCTAACGACCCTCATAAGCGCCCTGATGGGGTCACCTTGCTACCTTGGAAGGATGGTAAACAAGTGGTATGGGAATACACGTGCGCTGCCACACTGGCCAGTACCTACCTCCACTACAGCACACGTGAAAGCGGTGGTGCTGCTTCTTTCAGGGAATTGCAGAAAATTATTAAATACAGAGGTCTAGCACATTGCTACAGCTTTGTTCCGATCGGCTCGGAGACCCTCGGTTCATGGGGAAAATATGCATTGAAGTTCCTGAAGGAATTGGGGGACAAATTGATCAGCGCTACAAAAGACCAGAGAGCAAAAAGTTTCTTGTTCCAGCGCCTCAGTGTTGCGATTCAGAGGGGAAATGCCTGTTGCGTCTTGGGCACTAGTCCAACTTCAGAGGAATTCGAAGAAGTGTTTGACTTGCAACAATGATCGAACCCGTCTGTGACATTCATCAATGTTTCCCATTGTTGTGTTTTACAAGAGATACATAACCTTTAAGCACCTTTTTGCATTATTATTTTTGTATCAACCCATGTATATCTTGTAACCATCAAATGCATAATAAAGCACAAAAAATAAAAAAGGAAGGGGGTGGTAGGAGAAAAGCACACAGAAACTGTATTGGAGGGGATCTAAACATTCCCTCTAATGCGTTATGCGTGGTTTCCTCCGAGGCTATGGGTCCCCCTTCTTCCAGCTAGAGGTGGTACTATATATATATATATATATATATATATATATATATATATATATATATATATATATATATATATATATATATATATATATATATATATATATATATATATATATATTTATATATATATATATTATATATATATATATATATATATATATATATATATATATATATATATATATATATATATATATATATATATATTTTATGACGATAATCTCTTTCAAGAGAGATTGAGCCTGCTCTTCCCTACATAATTACGTCAAAATACAAGATACTATATAGAAGATACGTTCACCAAGTATCGCCAAACGTTTTGCCCACAGAGCAAATCGTATCCCAACACCTGGCCACCGCTGTAACCAGCTAACTGCTCATCCTCTGCCTGCCTGTTGCTGATTGGCTGGTGTCTCGTCGCACCTGCCCTCCGCCACCACCACAAGTCGACGTCTGGGCTGCAGCGCGCCAGTCTCGTCAGAATATCTCAGTGCTCCATACAGTTGACATCTCTCGCTAGTAGACTAAGCCTTGGCTTTCGTGTACTAAGGGAGGTGGTAGCTTGAAGCCAGTATTCCAGCATTCATATTTTATTTTGCTATCACTGTAACTTACTTGTCTTAGCGTAACTTTTCCTTTGCCAGTGATTATTCATGTTATTTTGTTTGTTGACTTGTCCTGCATATTTTTATGAGATTACCTTTATTCATGTCTTGTTTTCTAGAGTAATTAAAATTTCATTGTTTATATACTTTGTGTTTTGTGTGTCTTCCCATTACCTTACCACAGACGAAAGGACAAACTTTTCTCTTTTTTTTTGTGATGTGACGAGGCCCTGCCCCTAGCTTTTGAAACAGCCGAACACCAACGCTTTACCGTCACATTACGTGGGGGCCTGTCCTAGGAGCTTCACTCAGGTACTGGTGCCAAGTAGTAAATTTATGGTAAGCGTATTTGGCTTTGGTAACGTAGCTTTTCATTATTTTTAATATTCAATTTTATTTTCATATGGTGCTATGTGTATTGTGCATTCCGAGAGTAGCATATGGTGAAGGTGAGACAACTTTGAATTACGTGGTGACTGTAGGCCTCAGTCTCTTAATTGGTCATCTCTCCCTCCGTGTTATTACTCGTGTTTACCATCTTTTGTCCCTAGGATATTTCTCATATTTTCGGCAGATCATCATATTGGTACCCTGGTACTGTGGTCTGTCCCCGGGTCAAGTGCACCTAATCTTCTGCAATCTGACAGTAGGAGGATAAAGAGGGCCATAGTTCCTCTCGCACGAACTTTAGTTGCTGAATTGCGACCTCAGCAGCAGTTCTCGTCACCAGTTGACACCTCGCACCCCTACACGTCGGTCAGAGATGATGATATTTACATTGGTAGAGAAATAGCCTTCTTTTTCAGAGCACAAAAGTTCGCTAATTCTGTAAGTATCATATTAATTTCAGTGGGAAAAACTTGCTTATGTCCTATAGAGACTCGGCAAGGTATGCCTACATTCTTGGACTACCAATTTTACTTTTGAGGCAATTAACTGTTTCATTTGTTTTAGAAACCCAGTTTCGCTTGTTTAGTAGGATTTTCTTGCCCTTATCCTCTTACATGAGTACCGGGTACAAGATTTCCTGCGACCTTGATTTATTAATCATTTATCATCTTGAAATTAACATTAATTGTTAAAGATTCCACAGGATAGGTACCAGTTGCCACGTTGTCGTGTTTCTGACATTCACCATATCACAACAGTATATTCGTTGTGCATTTATTTGCTAATTTCACCATGTTTCGTCTCCAAGCTTTCCGTGCAGATCCAGCAGGTGAAATAGGGACTTTAAGTCGTGCCAAGAGGACTGAATCACAAACTCTTGCACATGAGTATCAACTGGAAGTTCCCTACCAAGCCAACAAAAATGAAATACATAACCTGTTACTGGATCATCTCTTAGAGCAGGGGTCTCCAAACTATGGCCCGCGGGCCACATCCGGCCCGCCACATAACTTCATCCGGCCCTCCAAACAAATCCCTGTGTGGTGGCCTTGAAAAAATAATTATCGTACGAATGGCATGGCAGAATTATTCAAAGCTGGGGCTGCTGACTGGTGGCGCTCAACCCGAGTCAGTTTTCCTCTCTCTCGATAGTGTGACGCACAGATACTAATACTGGTAGGTATGTGTTGTGCATTACAACCAATCAATTGTGTAAAACTGTATATTGTGGGGATGGAGGGCAAGTGGGGCTTCGCTGCTTCCGTTTCAGGGAGCACAAACACTGTACAATATTCTTTTCTCTGTACTTTGACAATGCCTTTATCTTAGTTATACAAAATAGCAATAATACTATTGTAGCCAAAAATATTGCATGTTTAAAATAGTTAAAATGGTAACCATTAAGTTTATCAACGAAAGCTGTTGCCATAATATTTACCACTTTATAATAATATGCTATGCTTTTTAACACCACATACAAGCTGTTTTTTTCCTGTAGAATTTATTTCATTTATTTTACCCTTATGTTTTCAGATATGGAAAAGAAAAAGAAAAGAAAAGTGGACAGTGAGTGCCGTCGGTTCAATGACGAATGGAAGATAAAGTACTTTTTTGTGATAGCAAATGATAAAGCTTTATGCATAATATGTAGAGACAGTGTTGCTGTTCTGAAGGAATACAATATTCGTCGGCACTATGAATCTAAACATGGCTCAAGTTATTCTCACATCACAGGAGCAGAACGCACTAAAAAGTTTGAATCATTTCAGCACAGTCTGCATTCTCAACAAGCTGTTTTCAGTAAGAAAAAATCTGAAAATGTGTTGGCTAAAAAAAGGAAAACCTTTCACTGATGGTAGTATCATAAAAGAGTGTATAGTGGAAGCAGCAGGAGAGGTATGTCCAGAAAAAGTAAACCTCTTCAAAATGATAAGTCTTGGGTCAAATACTGTTGCTCGTAGAATTGAAGATTTAGGAGGCGACATAATTCGGCAAATAAAGGAAAAAACAAAAAGATTTTGTTGGTATTCTCTTGCGTTGGATGAATCAACTGATGTGTGTGATACTTCTCAGCTCTTAGTATTCATTCGTGGTGTTGATAGTGAATTTAATGTGAGCCAAGAATTAGCATCAGTTCACAGCATGCACACCACAACAACTGGAGAGGACATTTTCAATGAAGTAAGTAAAACTGTGACAGAATATAACCTGGAATGGAGACAAGTGCAGTGTGTGACAATTGATGGAGGAAAGAATATGTCTGGGACAAAGAAGGGTTTGGTTGGGCAAATTACAACAGCTTGTGAGGTTGGAGGATTCTCAAAACCCATTTTTCTGCATTGCCTTATCCATCAACAAGCATTGTGCCTAAAATATGTTGATATGTCTTGTGTCATGAAACCTGTTGTTTCTGTGGTTAATTTCATTAGATCTCATGCACTCAACCATCGCCAGTTCCGTGATTTCTTGAAAGAAATTGATGCGGAGTTTGTTAACTTGCCTTATTATACAGCAGTTAGATGGCTTAGTTGTGGAAAGGTTTTGCTGCATTTCTTTGAGCTCAGATTAGAAATTGATTTATTTCTCACAGAGAAAAATAAACCTCAGCCATTATTATCAGAATGTGAATGGATTTGGAAATTGGCATTTTTTGCAGATATGACAGGTCATATGAATAACTTGAATCTGAAATTGCAAGGCAAAACAAATTTGATCAGTGACTACTTTGTTCATGTCAAGGCATTCAGAGCAAAACTTGCGCTACTTGAAGGTCAGGTGAAGGTTAAGAATTTTGCTCATTTTCCATGTTGTGAAAAATTTCATGCAGAAAGTAAAGTTGAATTTCCTTTTTCATTTGCAAATGAAATAATTTCAGATTTGAAAAAACCGTTTCAGAAGCGATTTGCTGACCTTGATGCCAAAGCAAATGAAATCAGGCTCTTTCATAATCCATTTGACTGCAATGCTGAAAATCTTCCAACTCAATTTCAAATGGAAATTATTGATCTCCAGGCAGATGACAGACTGAAAGATAAATATAGAGAAGGAAATCTGATTGAGTTTTATAAATGCCTGCAGCCAGATCAGTTTCCAAATTTGATAAAGTTTGCTTGTAGTTTTGTGTCCATTTTTGGTTCAACATACTTGTGTGAACAAACTTTTTCCAAAATGAAGTATATGAAATCTAACTATCGAGCAAATTTGTCTGATGATCACTTGAAATCAATTCTTACAATTGGCTCATCTAATCTGGAACCTGATTTTAATGAAATTTTGAAGTCAAAACGACAGTATCATTCGTCACACTAATTTGGTTGCATAAAACTAAAGGCAGGAATCTATTTAGTTTACCCTGATTTTTTCCAAAAAGATATGTTTTAATTTTTCCATGTTTATACTTTAATATTTGAGGAAATTAAATTACTGGCACTGATTTGTTTTTTGTTTTTTTTTCATTTTTTATTCCTCCGGCCCGCATAAATATGGGAAATATATAATGTGGCCCTTACATTGACAAGTTTGGAGACCCCTGTCTTAGAGGAAGGTAAGATAGACTCTGAAACTCACGAAACTTACTATAATGCAGATAAAACTGATTTGGCAACGATGAAACTCAAACTGGAGCTGGCCAAGATCGAACGCGAGCAGCAAAGGGAAGCAGCTGCCATACGAAAGGAAGAACAAGAACGTGAGATTGCTATACTCCGTGAACGTGAGCGAATACAACTTGAAACAAAACAACGCCAATTGGAGATGCAACACGAACATGACAAACAACAAGCAACTCTGGCTATAGAATTTATTATAGACTGTGGGTTGGTTGGTGTTGTCGTCGTTGATCCTTCTCTATGGACAACCCAATCCACAACTCGGTAGAGTGCTTATACCAGGAGATCACCCTTGGCGCTTCTGGCTCTTGGAGAGGGGCTCAACGTCACACGTTTAGGGGATGCGGCTCCAACACTTAGCCTCGTTGTCACGTGCACACACCCACTCGAGCCGCTGTGACTCCCCACTCTCTCCTTAGGTGATATGATCTCCTCAATCCCCTTTTGACTTATTAGTATTACCTTCTACCCTGTCCACAGCAGTGGTTCTTGGTTCTTTCTCTCTCTCCTTCTTTACTACCTCCTGGGAAGCCTCACTAGGACAAGGGCAAACACCAGCAAATTGGAATACATATACTGGACAAAGCACATACACGATACATACACACTTATAATAATAATGAATCCTATACTCTATAATATCACACTCAGGTTGCTCTCCAACACAACCAGAACTCTACCATCAGCTTATCGAGTGGTATTCTATCTCCTGGTTCACCACCTGATACTATCAACCACCTCAAGTTGATCAAGTCTACATACACTGTTGCACCATCAGCAAGATAATATATATATAGAAAATCAGCATTTGAATGCAATCACATATATCAATATAAATGTTCATTGATACACAACAATGATCCATCGATCACTGTCAGTCCTGGAACGCATACATCTGTAGGTAATCCAGCCTACGACTGTAACTCTAAACTTCAGTATAAAACACTCCTTGACATA
This sequence comes from Procambarus clarkii, assembly GCF_040958095.1. NCBI lineage: Eukaryota > Metazoa > Arthropoda > Malacostraca > Decapoda > Cambaridae > Procambarus > Procambarus clarkii. The sequence continues at coordinate 13,235,834 of NC_091155.1, forward strand.
AGACTGCAAACAACCACTCACCTCTCACTGCGTCTTGCACACTAATGACAACCAAACACTATCAACTCCCTACAAGTAATCCACCAGTACTTCCCTTCCACCTCTGGAAGTTCACTACCCTAATATCTTTAGGTTCTTCCGGGCTTCACTACCAGGATCCTCTGCAGCTCCTCCAGGCTGCTATCATGAAGTTTTCTTGAGCAACTAAGGTGCTTCACCCTTCTGCTAGGTTCCTCCACAGCTCTCTTGGCTGCTACACCATGAAGTTTCCTCGAGCAACTATGGTGCTTCTCCACCTCTACAGAAGCACGTGACTCTCCACTTCACTGCTGCTTCTCCTCACAGCTCGAGGTCCTCTGCTCCACTACCTTGGAGTCTCATCAGCTACTTCATCTGCTGGCTTCGAAGTTCTCAGCAACTTCTTCCCCAAAGAACAAACCTGCAACCCATCGACACTCCAATAAAATGTTTCCCCTTTAACACATAAACAAAAATAATCACACAATATGTTTGCCTCAAATCTCTATCTGTCCTCTACATACAGTGAGAGTGGACTCCCCCGTTTTGGGCGGGTCCATACTCCACCTCGCCTGGCGGCGGTCCTCACTCGCTGGGAGGGTCTTCCTCCGTCAGGAGCCGGGCTCCCTCAGTCGTTGGTCAGAGCTCAGAGGGGACGGACGTCGCTCCGTGCTCCTCCCTCTTCACTCTCCTATTTCAGGCCTTCTGCCTTATTAAAACGTCTAACTTATAAATAAACATCGCTACTGTCGCTGGGCACACGACCAACTACAAGCAATCACTATGAACTGGCGTATATCGTGCTTACCACAGATTATAAGGTCGAGGGCGCTTCTTCCTCTGACGAGGCTTGGTCAGGGCGCTCCATGGCCCACAATAATGCCTCCGGGCGGCTTAATATTCACTAATTATCGCCCACGACTTGAGACCACACGTCCCCAGCTCGATTCCACAGCTGGTACGTCTGCACACTTCTCTTCTCTTCGAGATATATCACTAGGGGTTCCCTTCTGACGGGAGCTCAAACGTAGCGCGGCTTTCCCCTGCGATGTCTGGCACTCAAGTGAGGTCAAGGTCCTCCGGAAGCGAGCCTCACGCCTCCAGCAAAATGTCCACATCTCCTAGCCAGTCATTTATATGTTTCCTTCTTCACTGCCCATAATCTTAAATTGTTATACATCTCCAAGCAACTGTTTTACATATGGGTTATCACCTCAATATATGCTAGACCTTCTAATCAGGTCAGGCTTGATGAATAACTCTCAAAGAGGGAGACTCGTTTCTCCTGTAGGCTGAGATCATAACACTCCCCTCCCCTTATTTTTGAGAGTTATTCCAGTGGCAAAGCTCGGGATAATACATCCGCCACCACACTGTCTCTTTCTTCAACCGATTGGTTCGACCGGTTAGTCTGTTTACATACTCCCGTAGGAGTCTACAATTAGTTCGTTGCTCCTTGCAACATCTGGCTCACAACTCGCCAGAAACATGATCTTCTCATAAACGATTTGATCTCTCTGACATCTCTTGGCTAGGCTGTCCTCCTCGGACACCTGCACTCCATCGGTCCACTCTACTTATTGTTTCCACCCTCCGTTTCCTCGTCTTCCTCTCTTCACATCCAGAGTCAGACATCTACTGTCTGTACCTCCTCTGTCGTCTTCACACTTTCATCTACTGCCGTTATACTTTCGTCTCCTGTCATCATACTTCACTCCCTCGTCTTCACCGACGATCCTCCCTTTCGTCTCCTCATTCATCCGAGACCTCATCCTGTTTGACTTCCATCGAGTCCTAGGCTTTCTTCTATTCCTCCATTCTTGCATCATCATCCTCTTCCCACACTTTTCATCTTTATACAACTCCATTTCTTCTCCTTCAACTCTTCTTCGTTCCTTAAAAGTTTCTTCGGGCACTGTACTACAACCAACAGCACTCGACTGTACATGTCGCTTTACCTCTCCTTGTGTGCTCGTAAGCATCTCTCCACACATACTGTCTCTTCTCCTTTCACTTTCTCGGTTACTACTCTTCTTCACTATCTTTTCTTCACGTTTTCTGTGAAACATGTCAACTCTTGACATCTCAAACAACTTAACTCCACTATCCCTATGCCTCTGTGCTCGTGGACCACTTGACGCTTTACTCCCGTCCTCAGTCTGTCCACATCTTTCCTCGTTCCTACTCAGCACAGCTGCATTCGCCTTCCGACCTTTAATTTCAGCAGCCTGGGCTCTACTCAGGTCCGCTCTCTTCTCACGATTCTTCTTCGGCTGGGCCATCTTCACTTTTGCCTTCACCGAGACTTCATTTTCCTGGGCTGGACCTTCATCAAACAGCCACGCTATGTCTACGTCGATATCTTCCACCGGCTGAATCGACACTGTCTCACCTTCTCCAGTGTCTTCCTCGTCGGCCACCTCTGCCTTCGTCACTACCGAGACAGGGTTTCCAATGGCTTGGCGGTCTCCTGACGCATCTCCTCGGATGTCAGTCAGGTTCACACTCTCAGGTGTCCCACCCGTGCCGTGGCCTTCTGGGCACTCCTCTGGCACAGTCTCCGCTATGACTCTTGGCAACACCTTTGTCCCGCACAAGTCATTCCCCAGGATCACTTGGACTCCTGGAACAGGTATGTCGGGGCATACTCCCAACATCACCTCTGCCGACACATATTCCGACCTTAGCTGGACAGTACAAACGGGCATGTCACTCTCAGCCAATAACCCATATACTCTCATCTTACTCCTGCCAGCTAACCGTCGATCATTCCCAATCAGGCTTCTTGCAATCAAGCTCTGATTAGCTCCGGTATCCCTTAAAATACCAACTTCTACCTCAGGTTGGCCTCCTACACTGATCCAACCTTTGCTCATGAACGGCCTATACCTCTCGTTCACTAAGTTCATCTTCTGTGGTTTGTCTCGGAACACATTAGTATATTTACTTCGGGGGTCACACATGGCCAGGGTCACAACTCTCTTGCCCTGCCGACAATCTCGCATCACGTGACCCAATCCGTTACAATTGTAACATCTCATCTGGAAAAAGTCTCTTCTATATGTACCAGAGTAGCTCTGACTCTGCCCACTCGTATTGGAGTTCCTCGGGCCAGACGTACTACTCGCACTCTGTGGGGCTTTACTGGACTCTTGATTCCCTGGATAACGATTAGTTTCTCGTTTAGCTCCTCCATCCTCACTTTCAGATGAAGTGCGCGACCTACTCTTCTGAGTTTTAGGGTACTTACTTTTATCTGCCCATTTATCAAAATTTTTCTCACCGCAGACTCTTCTGGGTCTCTCATAAGTTCTTCCTCCCCAGACTCCATTGGATCTGCCATTGCTGCGTCTCGCCTCGCTTCTCACTCTGTTCTCCCTTAAGCTCTTGTATGCTTCGGTAATCATATCCGCCCTATCTGCGGCATCTTTCACCTCCTTTATCCCTGCTTCTTGGATCTTGAACTTTGTTTCGGGATGGATCATCTCCAAAAACTTCTCCATGACCATCAGTTGCTTCAGGTCAGCGTAAGATCCAACTCCAGCAGCCTCAATTCACTTCTGGAATCGTCTTTCCAGATCCCTTGCTGTCTCAGCAAACGTACACGCTCCAACTTTGATCATTTCTCTGAAGCGCTTCCTATAAGCTTCTGGGGTTAACTGAAACGAGCGCAATATGCTGCTCTTTACTGTGGCGTAATCCTGGCACTCTTCCAGTGACAATTGGGTGTATGCCTCCCTGGCTGCACCGGTCAATCTTAACTGGACCAGCTGGGCCCATTCCTCCTGTGGCCACTCCTTGATACTGGCTACCTTTTCAAAATGCTCGAAGAAGCTCTCCGCCTCTTCGGGAACAAACAAGGGAATGTCCTTCTCCCTAACCCTAACATCTGGTGGGTGTGATACCTGGGTGGTGCTCTCTGGCAACCCATGTTCCATCCTTTGCTCAGCCAAGGTTCTATTCGCTTCTATCTGCATTTGTTTTGTTCTCTCTTTTTCTTTTTCGACCTGGGCTTTTTCTTTTTCGACCTGGGCTTTTTCTTTTTCTATTTCCAGTCTGGTTTTCTCTTTTTCTTTCTCCTGTTCCAACTCCAGTTCCCTTATTCTGGTTTTCTCTTTTTCATTCTCGGCTTCATTTTTCATCTGGAGTTCTAATTTCATCTTTTCCAGCTGGAACTGTCTCTCCTTGTCCTCACGTTGCATCTGGAGCTCTAACTGGAATCTCTCCAAGCTCCTATTTCGGCTACTCCTGCTACTGCGGCTACTCTTGCTGCTCATACTCGATCCCTGGGATCTCACCTCATCCTGCCCATCATCCTCCTTTCCACTTTCAGCTCCTTTTTGGGCTCCTTGCTCTGCCGCTTCATTTTTGGCTCTTAACTGCCTCAGGATCTCATCCTTCATCCCAGCTACTTTAGATGCTTTCAACCTAATGCCACATTTTTCTGCTATTTGTTTCAATTGATCCCTCGTGCAACCTTCTAAGTCCTCAGGCTTGCCTGACTCCACAAACGCTTGCACCTTATCCATCTTGTCCTGTGAGTCTTCCCAAGAGAGAGAATATACACCTGCGGTCACACAGTTTATCTATTTCAGCAAGGGTGTACAAATCCACTCTTGGACAGGGTGTGGGTGTGTCAGTTCACTCTCCCGGACACAGGCCCCCAATTTATTATAGACTGTGGGTTGGTTGGTGTTGTCGTCGTTGATCCTTCTCTATGGACAACCCAACCCACAACTCGGTAGAGTGCTTATACCAGGAGATCACCCTTGGCGCTTCTGGCTCTTGGAGAGGGGCTCAACGTCACACGTTTAGGGGATGCGGCTCCAACACTTAGCCTCGTTGTCACGTGCACACACCCACTCGAGCCGCTGTGACTCCCCACTCTCTCCTTAGGTGATATGATCTCCTCAATCCCCTTTTGACTTATTAGTATTACCTTCTACCCTGTCCACAGCAGTGGTTCTTGGTTCTTTCTCTCTCTCCTTCTTTACTACCTCCTGGGAAGCCTCACTAGGACAAGGGCAAACACCAGCAAATTGGAATACATATACTGGACAAAGCACATACACGATACATACACACTTATAATAATAATGAATCCTATACTCTATAATATCACACTCAGGTTGCTCTCCAACACAACCAGAACTCTACCATCAGCTTATCAAGTGGTATTCTATCTCCTGGTTCACCACCTGATACTATCAACCACCTCAAGTTGATCAAGTCTACATACACTGTTGCACCATCAGCAAGATAATATATATATAGAAAATCAGCATTTGAATGCAATCACATATATCAGTATAAATGTTCATTGATACACAACAATGATCCATCGATCACTGTCAGTCCTGGAACGCATACATCTGTAGGTAATCCAGCCTACGACTGTAACTCTAAACTTCAGTATAAAACACTCCTTGACATAAGACTGCAAACAACCACTCACCTCTCACTGCGTCTTGCACACTAATTACAACCAAACACTATCAACTCCCTACAAGTAATCCACCAGTACTTCCCTTCCACCTCTGGAAGTTCACTACCCTAATATCTTTAGGTTCTTCCGGGCTTCACTACCAGGATCCTCTGCAGCTCCTCCAGGCTGCTATCATGAAGTTTTCTTGAGCAACTAAGGTGCTTCACCCTTCTGCTAGGTTCCTCCACAGCTCTCTTGGCTGCTACACCATGAAGTTTCCTCGAGCAACTATGGTGCTTCTCCACCTCTACAGAAGCATGTGACACTCCTCTTCACTGCTGCTTCTCCTCACAGCTCGAGGTCCTCTGCTCCACTACCTTGGAGTCTCATCAGCTACTTCATCTGCTGGCTTCGAAGTTCTCAGCAACTTCTTCCCCAAAGAACAAACCTGCAACCCATCGACACTCCAATAAAATGTTTCCCCTTTAACACATAAACAAAAATAATCACACAATATGTTTGCCTCAAATCTCTATCTGTCCTCTACATACAGTGAGAGTGGACTCCCCCGTTTTGGGCGGGTCCATACTCCACCTCGCCTGGCGGCGGTCCTCACTCGCTGGGAGGGTCTTCCTCCGTCAGGAGCCGGGCTCCCTCAGTCGTCGGTCAGAGCTCAGAGGGGACGGACGTCGCTCCGTGCTCCTCCCTCTTCACTCTCCTATTTCAGGCCTTCTGCCTTATTAAAACGTCTAACTTATAAATAAACATCGCTACTGTCGCTGGGCACACGACCAACTACAAGCAATCACTATGAACTGGCGTATATCGTGCTTACCAAAGATTATAAGGTCGAGGGCGCTTCTTCCTCTGACGAGGCTTGGTCAGGGCGCTCCACGGCCCACAATAATGCCTCCGGGCGGCTTAATATTCACTAATTATCGCCCACGACTTGAGACCACACGTCCCCAGCTCGATTCCACAGCTGGTACGTCTGCACACTTCTCTTCTCTTCGAGATATATCACTAGGGGTTCCCTTCTGACGGGAGCTCAAACGTAGCGCGGCTTTCCCCTGCGATGTCTGGCACTCAAGTGAGGTCAAGGTCCTCCGGAAGCGAGCCTCACGCCTCCAGCAAAATGTCCACATCTCCTAGCCAGTCATTTATATGTTTCCTTCTTCACTGCCGATAATCTTAAATTGTTATACATCTCCAAGCAACTGTTTTACATATGGGTTATCAGCTCAATATATGCTAGACCTTCTAATCAGGTCAGGCTTGATGAATAACTCTCAAAGAGGGAGACTCGTTTCTCCTGTAGGCTGAGATCATAACAAATGTCGTCAACGAGAATTCGCGTTGGAAACTTCACACCTCGCTCAACGCCAGCAAGGTACCGCCAATCTTCCCGTCAGTTTCAATATATCTCATGCAAGTAAGTTAATGCCACCATTCGTAGAGACAGAAGTTGATGTGTTTTTCACCACCTTTGAAACCCTTGCTAATCAACTTAGTTGGCCTGGCGACCAATGGGCAGCCCTTCTCAGAGTACATCTTACAGGTAGAGCTGCAGTTACACTCAGTACTTTGGCGTCTGAGAATGACTACCAGACTCTGAAACAAGCAGTGTTGGACGCCTACCTTCTCTCCACCGAAAGTTATCGAAGGAAATTCCGTGACCATCTGAAGGCAAGTACCACTACCTTTCTCGAATTTGCTAATACCAAAAGGAGATATTGTATGAAATGGCTGGAAGCAGCACATGTCTCTACCTTTGCAGAACTCGTCAACCTCATGCTAGTTGAAGAATTCTTGAGGCGTGTGCCGCCTCCTGTCCGTCTATATTTAGCAGATAAAGAAGAAACCGACTACCTAAAGTGTGCTAAGTCGGCTGACACTTACAGCCTCATCCACCGGCTGACACCAGAACCATCCTCCAGTAAGAAGTCGTGGTACAGTTACGAGAAAGTGAGTACCGATCAAGCTGGCTCGCAATTGTACTGTAAGTATTGTAGACTCTATGGACATACCATAGATAAATGTGGTAAGTATCAATACAAAGGAAACACCGAATCACCTAAAACCAAACAGACTCCTCCTAAGTCCGGTAAGCCTGTGATGAATGTTGGTGTTCATGTTAATGATCTTTCTCTTTTCAGTAACCACCTGTATACTGGAACTGTCTCTACCAACGGTTCAAATCCGGAGGGACGTTTCAAACTGAAGATCTTGAGGGACACAGCGGCTCTACAATCGATTATTTTGAAGTAGACTGTGCCCAATATCGCCTACACCGGAGAAACTATCTTCATCACTGACCTCCCTGCTACCACTCCTTATCCTCTCGCCAAAGTCCACCTGGATTGTCCCTTCGTGACCGGAGAAGTCCAAGTCGCCATCAGGGAAAAGCCTTTTCCCATGCCTGGAGTGCAACTTCTCCTGGGCAACGACTTGGCAGAAGACCTGCAACCGGCCAACCTGATCGTCATGGACAAATCCCAGGTGTTTACCTCTGTAATGGATAATCCCATTTTTGAGTATGTTCCAGCAAAGGTTCAAGAGAGTGATGAAGTTTCTCCTCCGGTTTTAGTGACCACCCGTGCACAAGCTGCACGACCACAGCCAGCTGACTCTACTGCTACCGCTGTCCCTCAAGACCCTCAGAAACTACCCCCGAATCTGACCAAGTTGGAGTTCCGTAAGTTACAGAGGGAAGATCTTACCTTGACACCATTATTTTTCCAGGCTGAGACTCAACCTGACAGTATTTCTGGGTTCTTCCTAGAGAACGAGTTGCTCTACCGCAGATATAGACCCAGTAAACTGAAGGAGGAGGACGATTGGGCCAACGTCGAACAACTAGTGATTCCTGCCAGCCTGCGGCCCACTATTCTACACCTGGCCCACGGAGCACTCTCCCACTACGGATTTAACAAGACTTACCATGGAATCCGTCAAGACTACTACTGGCCAGGTATGGTAAATAGCGTCAAACAGTACGTCAAACAGTGTCATACATGTCAGTTGGCAGGTAAACCGAACATCTCTATTCCCAGAGCACCACTGACTCCCATAAAGGTGCCTGCGGAACCCTTCCACAGACTTATTATAGACTGTGTTGGTCCTTTACCTCGGACCAGTTCAGGTAAGGCCTATATCTTAACCATCCTGTGTCCTACCACCAGATTCTCCATAGCAGTTCCAGTAAAGAACATTATGGCTGCTACGGTTGTGAAACACTTATTGAAGATCTTCACCCAGTATGGATTTCCAAGGAAGGTTCAGAGCGACTGTGGCACCAGTGATCTCTTCAAGAAGACACTGGAAGAGTTCAACATCAAACAGATATTGTCCAGCCCCTATCATCCTGCTTCACAGGGTTCTCTTGAGCGTAGTCATCAGACTATTAAAGCACTCCTGAAGAAGTTTTGTAATGAAACCTCTAAGGATTGGGATAAGCAAATAGACTTAATCATGTGTATCTATAGAAGTCTTCCCAATGAGTCCCTAGGAGTATCTCCATATGAGATGCTCTACGGACGTAAGTGCCGTACTCCCCTCAAGGCTTTCAAAGACTCTCTACGTAACGCCACCTTCAGTGAGCATCAGAATGTGCCCCAGTTTCTTCAAAACCTACAACACATTCTAGAGAGGGTCCGCAGTTTTGCCCAAGATAATCTATTGAAAGCACAGGAGAGGATGAAGACTCATTACGACCAGACCAGCAAAGTAAGGAAATTTAAACCGGGAGACTTCGTACTTGCTTATTTCCCTATCCCAGGTTCTCCTTTACAAAACAGGTTTTCAGGACCCTACCGCATCAAGGAGTGCAGAAACAACCATAACTACTTTCTAGAGACTCGAGATAGGCGGCGGAAGACCCAGTTGTGCCACGTCAACCTCCTGAAGCTATATAACGGTACTCCTCCCACTGTCATGATTAATTACTCTTCATTTAAAGAGCCATACATCCACAGTGAGACCTTCCCTGCTTCTCCTCCCGAAAGCACTGACAAGGAGTCAGCGCTTTCTAATTCGGAAATCCTAACTGATCTTCCCAACTATTTTCAGGACAATCATAGTGCACCTCTCGTCAAGATCTTCAAAGAACATCAAGAGTTGTTCCGAGATGACCCCCAAGAGTGTAATGTTACCCAGCACGACATCCAACTGCTCCCTGACACCCGGCCGATTCGTCAAGCTTTCTACCGAATCAGCCCTAGCAAGAAGGAAGTCATGCGTGCTGAGGTGCAGTACCTCTTGGATCATGGACTGGCTACACCTTGTGAGTCCCCCTGGGCCTCACCCTGTATCTTGGTGCCAAAACCCCAAGGTAAGGTGAGACTGTGCACGGATTACCGTAAGTTAAATAATGTGACTGTCAAGGATGCATACCCCTTGCCAAGGATAGATGACATTCTTGACGCCATTGGTAATGCCCAGTTCTTGTCCCAAGTGGACTTGCTTAAGGGGTATTACCAAGTGTGTCTAACAGAGCAAGCCAAAGAAATATCTGCCTTTATCATTCCCTTTGGACTTTTCAGATATGAACGCCTTCCTTTCGGACTATGTAATGCCCCGGCCACCTTTCAGAGAGCTGTCAACCGCGTCATCCAGGGCTTGGATAACACCTACGCTTATTTGGATGATATCGTCGTAGCATCCAACACCTGGAGTGAACATCTGCTCCAGCTGCGACGACTGTTCGCCAAGCTCCTGACAGCCGGCCTCACCATCAACCTGGGCAAGTCCACCTTTGCCAAAGGTAAAGTGCGTTATCTGGGTCATGTAATTGGGAGTGGCAGCCTAGCTCCGTTAGACACACACACTCAAGCCATCCAGCATTATCCACAGCCTACCACCAGGAAGCAGCTCCTGCACTTCCTTGGTCTTGCCTCCTACTACCGTAGGTTTGTGAGAAATTTTAGTACAGTCGCCACGCCTTTAATCACTTTAAGCAGTCCCAAGCAACGGTATAATTGGACCATGCAGCAAACCGTTGCTTTCGAACAACTCAAATTCCTCCTCTGTTCTAATCCCATTCTCGCCTCGCCAGATATCACCAAGCCTTTCGTCCTTCATGTCGACGCCAGTGGTACCGGCATCGGTGGTGTCCTGATGCAGCAACGAGGCGATGAGGTTCTACCTGTCAGCTACTACAGCTACAAGTTGAAACCCCACCAGAGGAACTACAGCACTATTGTAAAGGAGCTACTCTCCATCGTCCTGAATCTCCAGCACTTTGCTCCATACCTACAAGGTGCCTGGTCTACCACCATCTTCTCAGACCACAATCCTCTCCGCTTCTTACATCAAGCCCAATTCAATAACCAGCTTCTTCTACGATGGGCTTTATATCTGCAAGATTTCAACCTGGAGATCCGCTATATCAAGGGTTCTGACAACATCATAGCTGACGCCCTCTCCAGAATCTATGAAGTAGAAGCAACTCCAACTATTACTCCACCACATGAAGACGTAATTTCTTCCAGAACCGCAGGCTTCGGGGGAGAGTTGTGACGATAATCTCTTTCAAGAGAGATTGAGCCTGCTCTTCCCTACATAATTACATCAAAATACTAGATACTATATAGAAGATACGTTCACCAAGTATCGCCAAACGTTTTGCCCACAGAGCAAATCGTACCCCCAACACCTGGCCACCGCCGTAACCAGCTAACTGCTCATCCTCTGCCTGCCTGTTGCTGATTGGCTGGTGTCTCGTCGCACCTGCCCTCCGCCACCACCACAAGTCGACGTCTGGGCTGCAGCGCGCCAGTCTCGTCAGAATATCTTAGTGCTCCATGCAGTTGACATCTCTCGCTAGTAGACTAAGCCTTGGATTTCATGTACTAAGGGAGGTGGCAGCTTGAAGCCAGTATTCCAGCACTCATATTTTATTTTGCTATCACTGTAACTTACTTGTCTTAGCGTAACTTTTCCTTTGCCAGTGATTATTCATGTTATTTTGTTTGTTGACTTGTCCTGCATATTTTTATGAGATTACCTTTATTCATGTCTTGTTTTCTAGAGTAATTAAAATTTTATTGTTTATATACTTTGTGTTTAGTGTGTCTCCCCATTACCTTACCACAGACAAAAGGACCAACTTTTCTCTCTTTTTTTTGTGATGTGACGAGGCCCTGCCCCTAGCTTTTGAAACAGCCGAACACCAATGCTTTACCGTCACAATATATATATATATATATATATATATATATATATATATATATATATATATATATGCGAACAAGCCTGAATGGTCCCCAGGACAATATGCAACTGAAAACTCACACCCCAGAAGTGACTCGAACCCATACTCCCAGGAGCAACGCAACTGGTATGTACAAGATGCCTTAATCCACTTGACCAACACGACCGGACATAATGAGGTGATAGCCGAGGCTATTTGAACCACCCCACCGCCGGCACTCGGATAGTAATCTTGGGCATAGCATTTTACCAAATCACCTCATTCTTTGGGGCACACGTGAGGAACACAAATGCGAACACAAACACGCATTTATGTTCCTCACGTGTGCCCCAAAGAATGAGGTGATTTGGTAAAGTGCTATGCCCAAGATTACTGTCCGAGTGCCGGCGGTGGGGTGGTTCAAATAGCCTCGGCTATCACCTCATTATGTCCGGTCGTGATAATCAAGTGGATTAAGGCGTCTTGTACATACCAGTTGCGTTACTCCTGGGAGTATGGGTTCGAGTCACTTCTGGGGTGTGAGTTTTCAGTTATATATATATATATATATATATATATATATATATATATATATATATATATATATATATATATATATATATATATATATATATATATATATATATATATATACACATACTATTGTGATGATAATCTCTTTCAAGAGAGATTGAGCCTGCTCTTCCCTACCTAAAGTTACGTTTATTCTACAAGTATAAGATGCTACATTCAAGATACGTCCACCAGTAGCACAAAACGTTTTGACCAGGAGGCAAAACGTACCCTAAACCCCCAACTCCACACTCCCTCCATGCCGGCTCGTCATCAACCAGCCAACTACCCATCCCAGCCTGCCTGCTCCTGAGTGGTGACTCGCCGACTGCACACCTGTACACTGCACCTCAGCGCCATCTACCTGAGTCGATGTCTGAGCTTGAACTAGCCATCAACTTCAGAATATTCTTTGTGCTCTTAGAGTTGACATCTCTCTCTGGCATACTAAGCTCTCTGGCTCTGTATACTAAGGGAGGTCTCAGCCATAGCCAATATTCTCAGCACCATTATTACTATTTTATCTATTGTGTTTTTGCATTTGTCTTTGTTATTTAATTGCACTATTCATTGGCACAGGACTTGTCATTATTTTAATTTGTGTTTAAGTATATTAAAGTTTCATTGTTCATACTTTGTGTTTTACGTGTTCCTCCCTCTCAATTACCACAGACAACAGGCAAGCAGTCTATCTTTTTTTTGTAAATGTGACAAGGCATTGACACCTGCCATTGGAGGACTGCCGAACATCTACACTCCAACATTTTCCCGTCACACACACACACACACACACACACACACACATATATATATATATATATATATATATATATATATATATATATATATATATATATATATATATATATATATATATATATATATATATATATATATATATATATATATATATATATGCGAACAAGCCTGAATGGTCCCCAGGACATATGCAACTGAAAACTCACACCCCAGAAGTGACTCGAACCCATACTCCCAGAAGCAACGCAACTGGTATGTACAAGACGCCTTAATCCACTTGACCATCACGACCGGACATAATGAGGTGATAGCCGAGGCTATATGAACCACCCCACCGCCGGCACTCGGATAGTTATCTTGGGCATAGCATTTTACCAAATCACCTCATTCTTTGGGGCAAAGCCCCAAAAAATCACCAAATCACCTCATTCACCAAATCACCTCATTCTTTGGGGAAAACCTCCAAAGAATGAGGTGATTTGGTAAAATGCTATGCCCAAGATAACTATCCGAGTGCCGGCGGTGGGGTGGTTCATATAGCCTCGGCTATCACCTCATTATGTCCGGTCGTGATGGTCAAGTGGATTAAGGCGTCTTGTACATACCAGTTGCGTTGCTTCTGGGAGTATGGGTTCGAGTCACTTCTGGGGTGTGAGTTTTCAGTTTGATATATATATATATATATATATATATATATATATATATATATATATATATATATATATATATATATATATATCTATATCTATATCTATATATATATATATATATATATATATATATATATATATATATATATATATATATATATATATATATATATAGAGGCACCGCGGAGGCCGAACACACGGGAGGGAGCTCCGGGTTACCTTCATACTTTATCACAAAACAGCGAGGCCAAGCAGGTCAGCCAGCCAGGACATACGTGAACTTCACTGAACATCACTAGAAGACATCTTCCAGCATTTGAAGTCCCTCCATCGTCCCAGTAAACGGTATTTTACAAATCTTTTCCAGCTTGCCAGGCCGGCATGCTGGTGCTATAACACCAGCATCAGTGCCAGTGAGGAAGGCCTACTGCGTCAACGGCCGGGGCGGGATGGGGGAAGGGGGGGGCGGAGGGAGGCTCATGAGGGAAAGTGAACCTTATAGTAAGGCGTCACTAGGAACACCCGCTCACCGGTCAGGCGTAGAAGGCTGGTGTTTTGAGCATTTCAAATTCCCCTCACCACCACACCACCCCCACCACCTTCCTCACGGGCTCAGTGAATAATAGTGAACAAGTTGTGTCCGTTTAGTGTATACTTTGCGGCCCCGACACACAAAGTGCATACCTTGTATATATGGTGTCATAGTGGAATAGTGATATATCTCAAAGTGTCAACTCCGACATACAGTGTCATACACAACACAAAGTGTTAACCTCAGTTTATAGTGTCATACATATAACAAAGTGCCAACCCAATATTCTCAGTGTCATACATATCCTGGTGTATATATATATATGGAGGTATTTTGTGTCATGTGTATAGCCCAGTCAATACTACACCCCCTCCTAAACCGGCCCCACCCCGCCCTCCCTCACCAACCTCACTACCTGAGTAGACACTCATCTCCCAGCCCCCACACCCAGCCACGGCCTCCACACCCAGCCGCAGCCTCCACACCCAGTTGCTGGCAGCAGCTTGGCCTTGACCCAATGTGTCTGCCCCCTCTATAGAATAACGCACAGTTTAACTCTATCAACTTAGTTGAAATGGAAGGGGGATTGGGCAGAATTCCACAAGCCTTGAGGTGCCAACAACTACTCCTAAAAGAGACTTTTGGTAAGTATGCAACAAAAACACCGCCATAAACACTAACGGTGGTGTGATCCGCTTATACACCTTCAATGAGGCAAGATGCAGAGGTTCCCACCAGCCTCCAAAGGGAAGCAACGGCCAGCTGCCATTAACAGTTAGGGAAGAGACTCCCATTAACTTAATCTCATCTGAGAACCTCACCCAAGCGATCATAGCGACGTCTGCTAGAACATTACCACACATCCCAAAAGCAGCCCGCCCAAATGCAGCAGCCAAACTCTGTAATCTTCTGAAAAGGGTCAATGATGCCCCGGAAAACATTCAAGTGTGGCATAATGTCCTTCTGTTTGGCAATGTATGCCTCACCGTCCCTCCAAGGAGGGACAAATCTTTTGCATCCTCGGTCCTGAGGGCGATAAATGAATACCTAAGGGAGGGGGGGGATAACCTAGTTCGCCTGCCTCTCCGAGCAAAACACACCCACAACAGAAATGGTAACAACAACATACCGGAAACGTACAAAATCAGAGCACAAGTCACCAAGAAAATTAATTAAAGAGGGATACACCGGAAGTGCTATTTGAGTCCTCACCAGTGACGAGATAATTGCTCCTCGAAACGCAGCCACAGAACGGGCCCTTCAAAGCAAGCACCCACCCAGAGCCCCTCAAGACGTCAAAATCGTTCGGCCATCAGCCGAAACCATTTAGACCCATTAACTGTTGGTGAATCTGAGGTCTACAAAGCAGCCCTTTCTTTTCCACCTGGATCAGCAGGCGGCTTTACAGGGTTAAAACCTCAACACATCAAGCAAATGTTAAATCCTGCGGTTGGTGATGCTGCACAAGATCTTCTCATGGAACTCACAAGATTCGTCAATGCGTGCCTGGCTGGTGATATACCTGAGGTCATCGGGTCCCTCTTTTTTTGGTGCGTCCCTCTGTGCTCTCAAAAAGAAGGACGAAGGAATCAGGCCAATCACTGTTGGCAACACTCTCCGACGCCTGGTTGCCAAGGCTGCTCCGAGGGTTGTCAGCCAGCAAGTGGCTGAATTGTGGAAAAACCAATTCAGTTGAAAAATCAAGAAACCAATTCAGCTAGGATTCGGGATCCCTCAAGTCTGTGAAGCGGCTGCTCATGCATCACGTGCATACATCACCAACATTTCTGACGAAAAGGCCCTACTCAAACTGGACTTTAAGAATTCCTACAACATGGTCAGAAGAGATGCAGTGCTTTGTACCGTACATCGCCATTTCCAACCCCTTTACCCGTTTATACTATCGTCCTACAGTGGTGAGTCAAAACTGCTCTTTAGCGAACATGAAATCAGATTATGTGAAGGTGTTCAGCAAAGTGATCCTTTTGCTCCTCTTCTTTTCTACTTAGTCTTAAAAGAAATCACAGAAAGTTTGTCCAGCGAGTTCAACATCTGGTTTTTGGATGATGGCACTATAACTGGCACCGTAGACCATCTCTTGGAAGACATCAGAAAAATAAGGGAACAAGAAGTAAGCCTGGGACTCTTCCTGAACCCTTCCAACTGTGAAGTAGTCTCCTCCAAACCAAACATCATAAGTTGAATAAGGTCTGCCTTGACTGGAGCTCATGTCATTACGGTTGAGAACAGCACTCTCCTTGGAGCCCCCTCTGGTTTAACGCCATTGAGGAGATCCTTGATAAGAAAATCACAGACCTCAGGAGGATGGAAGACAGGATAGGTGACATCGAAACCCCACAATGCTTTATATCTCCTCACTAAATGCCTATCCCTTCCGAGCCTAACCTACTTTTTGAGGTGCGCTCCATCCTACGACAACCGAAAGCTTGAAGAGTATGACCTCTTACTGAAGACCATGCTGGAAAAAGTTGTTAACCTCTCCCTCAACGAATACCAGTGGAAACAAGCCACTCTTCCTGTTAGGCTCGGTGGCTTGCGTGTCCGCACCGCCACCCAAATTGCTGTCCCAGCCTTCCTGTCTTCCTCCTCAGCATCAGATGACCTGGTTAAGGAAATTCTACCTGACAACCTGTGTGACTCAGCAGGGATACAGGATTCCCACTACACGGAATGGGACACAAAATGGGGTACCATGGCAGACCCAGCACTCAGACCAACCATGCCGAAAGCCAAGAAACAATCCTGCTGGGACAGTCCCATTGTAGACAAAGAAGCCACAGTTTTGCTGGAGGCAGCAACAACCCCCAGTGATCATGCACACCTCACAGCTGTGCAGGCTCCCCATGCAGGGGACTTCCTTTTGGCAGTCCCTTTGTCTGCGGCAGGTACACGTCTTGATCCACAGAAGCTCCGTATAGCAGTCGCTCTCCGCCTTGCTGCCCCTATCCACACTGTTCATAGATGTATTTGCGGCGAGGCAGATGCTGACGAATTTGGATTTAAAGGCCTGCACTGTGGAAAATCTGGCGGTTGGTACTCTAGGCACGACGAAGTCAATGACATCATTAAGAGAAGCCGTGCCTCTGCCCAGTGTCCAGCAGGGAGAGAGCCCCATAATCTATTGAACCGTGACTCTGTTAGCTTTTCCAGCCGACCAGATGGAATCACACTGAGCCCTTGGAAGGGTGGAAGAAAGTTGACGTGGGACAATACTTGTGTATCCACCCTGACAACCACATACATCAACCTCTCTGCCAGCACAGCAGGAGCCGTGGCGACACACAGAGAAAGATACACGTCAGCCAAGTACAGGGAATTAGATCACCGGTACAACTTCGTTCCAATTGGATCTGAGACCCTAGGCCCATGGGGAGAGAGTGCAAGAAGGTTTCTTAAGGAACTTGGTTCCAGGCTCATTGACACTACAAGAGACCCTAGAGCGGCAACTTTTCTCTTCCAGCACCTCAGTGTCACGATCCAGAGAGGGAATGCCGTTGTGTCCTCGGTTCCTGCCCGGCGTCGGAGGAGTTCGAAGAAATCAACAGCCTCTAGGAAACAAACTTCCTCTCACTTCCTCTCATGTCCTCTTAATGTTCCTTTTTCGCAAACAATCATATATGTAACTGTATAACCATGTATAATAAAGTTTTTCTCTCAATGCTCTGTGTTCCGTTTTTTGAGGCTGTGAGTCCCTACAATTGCACCAGAGGTGGTACCCCCATAATATATATATATATATATATATATATATATATATATATATATATATATATATATATATATATATATATATATATATATATATATATATATATATATATATATATAAATATATATATATATATATATACATATATATATATATATATATATATATATATATATATATATATATATATATATATATATATATATGTCGTACCTAATAGCCAGAACGCACTTCTCAGCCTACTATTCAAGGCCCGATTTGCCTAATAAGCCAAGTTTTCATGAATTAATGTTTTTTCGTCTACCTAACCTACCTAACCTAACCTAACCTAGCTTTTTTTGGCTACCTAACCTAACCTTACCTATAAATATAGGTTAGGTTAGGTTAGGTAAGGTTGGTTAGGTTCGGTCATATATCTACGTTAATTTTAACTCCAATAAAATAAAATTGACCTCATACATAGAGAAAAGGGTTGCTTTATCATTTCATAAGAAAAAAATTATAGTAAATATATTAATTCAGGAAAACTTGGCTTACTAGGCAAATCTGGCCTTGAATAGTAGGCTGAGAAGTGAGTTCTGGCTACTAGGTACGACATATATATATATATATATATATATATATATATATATATATATATATATGTCGTACCTAGTAGCGAGAACGCACTTCTCAGCCTACTATGCAAGACCCGATTTGCCTAATAAGCCAAGATTCCTGAAATAATATATTTTCTCTAATTTTTTTCTTATGAAATGATAAAGCTACCCATTTCATTATGTATGATGTCAATTTTTTTTATTGGAGTTAAAATTAACGTAGATATATGACCAAACCTAACCAACCCTACCTATCCTAACCAAACCTATCTTTATAGGTTACGTTAGGTTAGGTAGCCGAAAAAGTTAGGCTAGGTTAGGTTAGGTAGGTTAGGTAGTCGAAAAACAATTAATTCATGAAAACTTGGCTTATTAGGCAGATCGGGTTTTGCATAGTAGGCAGAAAAGTGCGTTCTGGCTACTAGGTACGACATATATATATATATATATATATGTCGTACCTAATAGCCAGAACGCACTTCTATGCCTACTATTCAAGGCCCGATTTGCCTAATAAGCCAAGTTTTCATGAATTAATATATTTTCTCTAATTTTTTTCTTATGAAATGATAAAGCTACCCATTTCATTATGTATGAGGTCAATTTTTTTTTATTGGAGTTAAAAATAACGTAGATATATGACCGAACCTAACCAACCCTACCTAACCTAACCTAACCTATCTTTATAGGTAAGGTTAGGTTAGGTAGCCGAAAAAGGTAGGTTAGGTTAGGTTAGGTAGGTTAGGTAGTCGAAAAACAATTAATTCATGAAAACTTGGCTTATTAGGCAAATCGGGCCTTGAATAGTAGGCATAGAAGTGCGTTCTGGCTATTAGGTACGACATATATATATATATATATATATATATATATATATATATATATATATATATATATATATATATATATATATATATATATATATATGTCGTACCTAATAGCCAGAACGCACTTCTCAGCCTACTATTCAAGGCCCGATTTGCCTAATAAGCCAAGTTTTCATGAATTAATGTTTTTTCGTCTACCTAACCTACCTAACCTAACCTAACCTAGCTTTTTTTGGCTACCTAACCTAACCTTACCTATAAATATAGGTTAGGTTAGGTTAGGTAGGCTTGGTTAGGTTCGGTCATATATCTACGTTAATTTTAACTCCAATAAAAAAAAATTTACCTCATACATAGAGAAAAGGGTTGCTTTATCATTTCATAAGAAAAAAATTATAGTAAATATATTAATTCAGGAAAACTTGGCTTATTAGGCAAATCGGGCCTTAAATAGTAGGCTGAGAAGTGAGTTCTGGCTACTAGGTACGACATATATATATATATATATATATATATATGTCGTACCTAGTAGCCAGAACTCACTTCTCAGCCTACTATTCAAGGCCCGATTTGCCTGATAAGCCAAGTTTTCCTGAATTAATATATTTACTATAATTTTTTTCTTATGAAATGATAAAGCAACCCTTTTCTCTATGTATGAGGTCAATTTTTTTTTATTGGAGTTAAAATTAACGTAGATATATGACCGAACCTAACCAACCCTACCTAACCTAACCTAACCTATATTTATAGGTAAGGTTAGGTTAGGTAGCCAAAAAAGCTAGGTTAGGTTAGGTTAGGTAGGTTAGGTAGACGAAAAAACATTAATTCATGAAAACTTGGCTTATTAGGCAAATCGGGCCTTGAATAGTAGGCTGAGAAGTGCGTTCTGGCTATTAGGTACGACATATATATATATATATATATATATATATATATATATATATGTCGTACCTAATAGCCAGAACTCACTTTTCAGCCTACTATTCAAGGCCCGATTTGCCTAATAAGCCAAGTTTTCCTGAATTAATATATTTACTATAATTTTTTTCTTATGAAATGATAAAGCAACCCTTTTCTCTATGTATGATGTCAATTTTTTTTTATTGGAGTTAAAATTAACGTAGATATATGACCGAACCTAACCAACCCTACCTAACCTAACCTAACCTATATTTATAGGTAAGGTTAGGTTAGGTAGCCAAGAAAAGCTAGGTTAGGTTAGGTTAGGTAGGTTAGGTAGACGAAAAAACATTAATTCATGAAAACTTGGCTTATTAGGCAAATCGGGCCTTGAATAGTAGGCTGAGAAGTGCGTTCTGGCTATTAGGTACGACATATATATATATATATATATATTAGTATATTTTGGAATTTTCTCAATCTTTCGTACATTTCTTTTCACTGTTGGTGGTAATTCAAAAATCAATTCTCCAAAATTCATTTTTATTTCTAGTCTGACGCAACACTTGAGCGCGTTTCGTAAAACGTATTACATTTTCAAAGACTTTAGCTTACACATACACAACTGAATAGAACTTACACATCTTCGATTTGTTTATATCTACATTTGAGTGAGGTGGATGGGGTGAGGTGGTATTAATAGGGTATTAAATTCCTAAACACAAGACAGAACACGAAACAATGGGTATTGAATGGAAGTGATTGTAGAAAGCCAATTGGTCCATATTTCTTGATGCTTCTATATTGGAGCGGAGTCTTGAGGTGGGTAGAATATAGTTGTGCATTAATTGGCTGTTGATTGCTGGTGTTGACTTCTTGATGTGTAGTGCCTCGCAAACGTCAAGCCGCCTGCTATTGCTGTATCTATCGATGATTTCTGTGTTGCTTACTAGGATTTCTCTGGCGATAGTTTGGTTGTGGGAAGAGATTATATGTTCCTTAATGGAGCCCTGTTGCTTATGCATCGTTAAACGCCTAGAAAGAGATGTTGTTGTCTTGCCTATATACTGGGTTTTTTGGAGCTTACAGTCCCCAAGAGGGCATTTGAAGGCATAGACGACGTTGGTCTCTTTTAAAGCGTTCTGTTTTGTGTCTGGAGAGTTTCTCATGAGTAGGCTGGCCGTTTTTCTGGTTTTATAGTAAATCGTCAGTTGTATCCTCTGATTTTTGTCTGTAGGGATAACGTTCCTATTAACAATATCTTTCTGGACCCTTTCCTCCGTTTTATGAGCTGTGGACAAGAAGTTCCTGTAAAATAGTCTAATATGGGGTATAGGTGTTGTGTTGGTTGTCTCTTCAGAGGTTGCATGGCGTTTCACTTTCCTTCTTATGATGTCTTCGACGAAACCATTGGAGAAGCCGTTGTTGACTAGGACCTGCCTTACCCTACAGAGTTCTTCGTCGACTTGCTTCCATTCTGAGCTGTGGCTGAGAGCACGGTCGACATATGCGTTAACAACACTCCTCTTGTACCTGTCTGGGCAGTCGCTGTTGGCATTTAGGCACATTCATATGTTCGTTTCCTTAGTGTAGACTGCAGTGTGGAAACCTCCTCTCTTTTCCATGACTGTTACATCTAGAAAGGGCAGCTTCCCATCCTTTTCCATCTCGTAAGTGAAACTCAGCACGGAACTCTGCTTAAATGCCTCCTTCAGCTCCTGCAGATGTCTGACATCAGGTACCTGTGTAAAAATGTTGTCAACATACCTGCAGTATATGGCCGGTTTCAAGTTCATGTCGACTAAGACTATATATATATATATATATATATATATATATATATATATATATATATATATATATATATATATATATATATATATATATATATATATATATATATATATATATATATATATATATATATATATATATATATATATATATGTCGTACCTAGTAGCCAGAACGCACTTCTCAGCCTACTATGCAAGGCCCGATTTGCCTAATAAGCCAAGTTTTCATGAATTAATGTTTTTTTCGACTACCTAACCTACCTAACCTAACCTAACCTAAATTTTTCTACTACCTAACCCAACCTAACCTATAAAGATAGGTTAGGTTAGGTTAGGTAGGGTTGGTTAGGTTTGGCCATATATCTACATTAATTTTAACTCCATTAAAAAAAATTGACCTCATACATAATGAAATGGGTAGCTTTATCATTTCATAAGAAAAAAAATAGAGAAAATATATTAATTCAGGAAAACTTGGCTTATTAGGTAAATCGGGCCTTGCATAGTAGGCATAAAAGTGCGTTCTGGCTACTAGGTACGACATATATATATATATATATATATATATATATATATATATATATATATATATATATATATATATATATATATATATATATATGTATATATATATATGTTGTACCTAGTAGCCAGAACGTCGTACTCGGCCTACTATGCAAGGCCCGATTTGCCTAATAAGCCAAGTTTTCCTGAATTTATATATTTTTCAATATTTTATTCAAATGAAATGATAAAGTTATCAATTTCATTATGTATGAGATCATTTTTTTAAAATTTGAGTTAAAACTAACGTAGATATATGACCGAACCTAACCAACCCTACCTAACCTAACCTAACCAACCCTACCTAACCTAACCTAACCTATCTTAACCTAACCTAAACTAACACAATTAAGTCAATTACTTATGTTATTAATATAATATAATAATAGTAATTCAAATTAACTAATTGGAAACAATTTATTGGAAATAAAGAAAATCACTCGGCCTATTAGGCAAATGGCTGTGGCTGTGGCTCAGCAACGCATGTGCGTTGCTGAGCCACAGCAACCTTCCCTTTGTCACCCAGTCCTCCCCACCATTCCCCCTTCCCCGTCCCTTCGTCCTCCCAACCATTTCTCACTCTCCTGTCCTTTCGTCCTCCCATCCATTCCCCAATTCCCCCGTCCCCTCGTCTTCCCCACTATTTCCTCCCTCCCCCATCCCTGTGTCCTCCCCGCCCTCCCCCACTCCACCGTTCCTCGTCCTTCTAACCATTCCCTTCTCCACCGTCCCCTCGTACTCTCCTCCATCTCCCACTCCCCCATCCCCCCGTCCTCCCTATCATTCCCCTCTCTCCTGTTACCTCGTCCTCTGCAACATCCCCCCACTCTCCTGTCTCCTGGTCCTTCCCATCATTCTCCATTCCCCTGTCCCCTCGTCCCCACCATCACCAAACCCCCGACCCCTCGTCCTCCCCACCATTCCCCAACCCCCTCATCCTCCCCACTCTCTCGTCCGATGCATTCCCAAATGATCTGATGTTCCCATCACTGAAATGTAAGAAAAAACATTAAAAAACGAAATGAAAAAAATGAAGAAATGAAAAAATCAATTATTCTCTTGAAATGAACGCTATGGTGAGCCGGTCGGCCGAGCGGACAGCACACTGGACTTGTGATCCTGTGGTCCCGGGTTCGATCCCGGGCGCCGGCGAGAAACCATGGGCAGAGTTTCTTTCACCCTATGCCCCTGTTACCTAGCAGTAAAATAGGTACCTGGGTGTTAGTCAGCTGTCACAGGCTGCTTCCTGGGGGTGGAGGCCTGGTCGAGGACCGGGCCATGGGGACTCTAAAGCCCCGAAATCATCTCAAGATAATCTCAAGATGGTAAACAACAAAGCTCAATTCCAAGGCAGTGTCACAAAATTATTAAATCAAAATGAAAAAATTCGAAATCTATGAAAATTCAATTTATCAATGAAATTGGAAACATTGAAATGGAATCATAACATATTTAGTATAGCGTGAGTTGTTCTTACGTGCAACAGATGGCGCTGTTTTACAAAAATGCATGTTTTTACTGTCACAGGTGAGTGATATCTATATTTATACTCGCGGAATGAACGGTATGTTAAACAACACAGCTCAATTCCAACACAATTTCACACAAAATAATTAAATCACAATTAAAATAAATCGAAATCTATGAAAATTAAATTTATTGATGCAATCGGGAACATTGAAGTGGAAATCATAACATATTTAGTATAGTGTGTGTGTTGCTATTACGTTCAACAGATGGCACTGTTTTCCCTTTAAATTATGTTTTTACCTGTCACAGGTGTGCCATCTATATAGTAGGCATATAAAAACACGCGCATATTCGAATGGAACGTTGTATCAAAATTTCAAAGCAATCAGTGAAGAACTTTGGGAGATAACAGCGTGTGTTGCTCTTACGTCTAACAGATGGCGCTGATTATTAAAAAAGGATGTTGTTTTCCCGTCACAGGTGAGGCATGTATATAGTAGGAATATAAAAACATGCGGCTTTTCAAATGCAACGTTGTGTCAAAATTTCAAAGTAATCGATAAAGAGGTTTCGAAGATTTCTTTCACATGAAAAACACATGAAAAACACAGTTTTTCATAAAAACATGTATTTTCCGTCACACACGTGACATCAATATAATATGTATATAAAAACCCGCTCTGATGCGAACGGAACATTGTGTGAAAATTTCAAAGCAATCGGTGAAGAACTTTCGGAGATTAGCGATTTTGAACAAACGATATATATATATATATATATATATATATATATATATATATATATATATATATATATATATATATATATATATATATATATATATATATATATATATATATATATATATATATATATATATATATATATATATATATATATATAAAGTTATAACTAGTTTGTAAATATGAAACAATTGTTTCTTGTTTACAGGTTGAGTTGCTGTATTGTGAGACTAGTGGATGCGGGTGTGTGGGGGATGGATGTGTGTATATATGTGGGATAAAGTATAGGATGATGTGATGGGTGTGAGTATGGGTGGCAGTATATGGGTTGGAATATTTGATGCTTTAAAAGTGCGTGGTGAGTGGGCATGACGGAGTGTGGGAGTTGCGGGCTGTCAGTTGCATGGGAAGGGTTGAGGGTGGAGGTGGGGGAGGGCAATATGGGGAACAGTGTCTGTAGCAACGCATGGGGTAGGGAGGTGCGTGAGATGAAGTGAAGAGGGGACAAGGTGGAGGAGAGAAGGATGAAGTGGACGGGAGAGTCGATGTGAGAGGAGCTCCCAGAGTAAGTGCAGTAGAGGGAGATAAGGAGGGATGGTGGAGCTTGAGGATCTGAAGGTAAGAGGAACGATCTGGTCATAACTGGAGAACTACGGTATTTTCTATATACTTCTTGTAACATTATTTTTCTCTTTCTTATCTTTGTTTTTCTTTCTTCATTCTTCAGAAGTTCACGTTACGTAACGTAATAAAAAATTACTGCGTCAGTATATATTTTCTGATCATATTAAGATCCCGTCGCAGCTCTAGATGGCGAACTATAACTTTTTAATGGCATTTTGGACATTAAATGTGGTTAGGTTCGAACGCAAATAAAACATTTACTGTTTGTGGTTTCACAGCTTCCACCGATGGTCTGGGATACACTTGCCTACAGTCTAACGCATTACATAAATTAAACTGTATCTCTATTTTCAAATATTGTAAAAATAAAAATTATGTATATATTTGTTGCACCTTTCCCCTGATTGCAACACTCAGGCAACAGGGAACCGAGCAGCTTCCTGGTGGACCAGCCACGTACCGCGTCCTCTGAGAGCAACCCGCCCTCAGACCAAGTTCATTCCATCCAGTGGTCGACCCCAAAGACGCATTCAACAATTTTAACATGCTATTCATTCAAAACAGGAATTTTCTCAACTATAATTTAATATTATAATATTTAGCATATTGTGCTTATATAGCCATATGTTAGGTTAGGTGTTTAGGATCTGTTGGCGATTATTTGTATTTGTAGTACGTGGGGTGAAGCATTTAATGTGTTGTAGTTGGAACAAAAGTCGTCAGCGAAGCACTTATTCCGGAAGTGTTCGAACGTCATCAGTTGTGAGTCGTGTGCAAACCGTTTTTTCTGCATAAACAGGTGGGTCTGGCGGGTGCATCGAAAGGCCTTCGCCCTTTCTTTATGATGATAGGATAGAGAGTCAATCCATCTTCTAAACAAAGGCCCAAAGTCCAGTCCATGCACCCGCCAACCCCCTGTCTATAAATGAAAAACGGTTTACACGCACACAACTCACAACTCATGACGTCCGAACTCTACCGGAATAAGTGTTTCGCTGACGACTTTTGTTCCAACTACAACATAGTAAATGCTTCACCCACGTGAACTATTTGCTACAAATACAAATAATCGCCAACAGAACCTAAACACCTAACCTAACTTAACCTATGCCTATATATGCACAATATGCTTATATATTTTATAATATTAATTTAAAAAAATTGTTGAATGCGCCTTAGGGATCAACCACTGAATGGAATGGACTTGAGTCGAGGGCTGGTTGCAACTGACGAATATCTGAAACCAGCTGTACTCACCTAGTTGTACTCATCTAGTTGTGCTTGCAATGGTTGAGCTCTGACTCTTTGGTCCTGCCTCTCAACTGTCAATCAACTGGTGTACAGATTCCTGAGCCTACTGGGCTCAATCAAATCTACATTTGAAACTGTAAATGGAGTCAGCCTCCACCACATCACTGCATAATGCATTCCATTTGTTAACTACTCTGACACTGAAAATATACTTTCTAATGGTTCTTTGGCTCATTTGGGTACCAGGTTTCTACCACTTCTATGATCACTTCTTCGTGTTTCACCCGTGCTAAATAGTTTATCTTTGTCCACCCAGTCAATTCCCCTGAGAATTTTGTAGGTGGTTATCCCGTCTCCCCTTACTCCTCTGTTTACCAGGGACGTGAGGTTCGGCTCCCTTAGCCTTTCCTCGTATCTCATACCACTCAGTCTGGTGACGTACCGCTGAATCTTCTCTAACTTTGTCTTATGTTTAACAAGGTATGGACTCCAGGCTCTAGCTGCATTTTCCAGGATTGGTGTCATATTAGTGGTATTCAAGATCCTGAACGATTCCTTACGCCAATTATTAAAGGCAGTTCTTATGTTGGCCCACCTAGCAAATGCTGCTGATGACATATTTTTTATGTGGGCCTCTGGGGACAGGTTCGGTGTGATATCAACCCTCAGCTCTTTCTCTCTATTTGACTCTGGCAGTATTTCACCTCCCAGATGGTACCTTGTGTTCAACCTTCTGCTCCCTTCGCCTAATTTCATTACTTTGCACTTTCCTGAGTGGAACTTTAGTAGCCATTTTCTAGACCATTCCTCCAGTTTGTCCAGATCATCCTGTAGTCTCTGTCTATCTTCATCTGTCTTGATTCTTCTCATAATTTTTGCATCATCAGCAAACATTCAAAGGAATGAGTCTCTACCCTATGTAAGATCGTTTACATATATCAGAAACAGGATGGATCCAAGTACAGAGCCCTGTGGGACTCCGCGGGTGACATCTCGCCACTCAGATGTCTTCTCCCTCACAGTTACTAGCTGTTTCCTGTTGTTTAGACACTCCCTTGTCCACTGGAGCACCTTGCCTTTTACTCCTGCCTGTTGCTCCTACTTTTGTAACAGCCTTTTATGGGGAACTGTGTCAAAAACTTTCTGGCAGGCCAAGAAAATACAGTCTGCCCACCCCTTCTCTTTCTTCCCTATTTTTTGTTGCTTGGTCATAAAATTCTATTAAACCTGTGAGGCACGATTTACCATCCCTGAACCCATGTTGATGGTGTGTTAAAAAGACTTTTCCCTGCAGATGCTCTATGACCTTTTCCTCACGATCTTCTCCATCACCTTGCATGGTATACAAGTCTGGAAAACTGGCCTGTAGTTCAGTGCCTCTTCCCTGTCAACTTTTTTGTATATTGGGACTACATTAGCTGTCTTCCAGCTTTCCGGTAGGTCTCCTGTTTCCAGTGACTTGTTATACCCCGTAGAGAGTGGCACACACTTAGTGCTTCTGCACACACTTTTAGTATCAATGATGAGATTTTGTGAAGCCCAACAGCCATTATCACATTCAGCTCCAATAGACTCCTTCTAGACCTCATATTTGGTGAGCTCCAAATCCTCCAAAGTTGCTTGGTTTACCGCCTTCTCTCTTAGTACAAGGGCTTCTCCTTGCTCTAGTGTGAAGACCTCCTGGAATCTCTTGTTGAGTTCTTCACACACCTCCTTCTCGTTCTCTGTGTATCTATTTTCCCCTTTTCTCAGTTTCATCCCTTGTTTCTTCTCCACTGTTTTCCTCCTGATGTGGCTGTGGAGAAGTTTTGGTTGGGTCTTAGCTTAACTCGCAATGTCATTTTCATACTGTCTCTCTGCTTTTCTCCTCACTCTGAAGTACTCATTTGTTGCCCTCTGGTATCTCTCCCCTGCTCTCTGGCGTTCTGTTATTCCTGTAGTTCTCCAGGAATGTGTGTACTCACCTACTTGTATATAACTAGGCTTTGGGTGTGTGTGTGTGAGTTTGTGTGTACTCACCTAGTTGTACTCACCTAGTTGTGTTTGCGGGGGTTGAGCTCTGGCTCTTTGGTCCGGACTCTCAACCGTCAATCAACAGGTGTACAGATTCCTGAGCCTATTGGGCTCTATCATATCTACACTTGAAACTGTGTATGGAGTCAGCATCCACCACATCACTTCCTAATGCATTCCATTTGTCAACCACTCTGACACTAAAAAAGTTCATTCTAATATCTCTGTGGCTCATTTGGGCACTCAATTTCCAACTGTGTCCCCTAGTGCATGTGCCCCTTGTGGTAAATAATCTGTCTTTATCTACCCTATCAATTCCTCTGAGAATCTTGTATGTGGTGATCATGTCCCCTCTAGCTCTTCTGTCTCCCAGTGACGTAAGGTTTAATTCCCGTAGTCTCTCCTTGTAGCTCATACCCATCAGTTCGGGTACTAGTCTGGTGGCAAATCTTTGAACCTTTTCCAGTTTAGTCTTATGATTGACTAGATATGGACTCCATGCTGGAGCCGTATACTGCAGGATTGGTCTGACATATGTGGTAAACAAAGTTCTGAAAGATTCCTTACACAAGTTTCTAATGGCCGTTCTTATGTTCCCCAACCTGGCATATGCTGCTGATGTTATCTTCGGCATGTGCTAGATTGGCTAACATAAGAACGGCCTTCAGAAACTTGTGTAAAGAATCTTTCAGTCTGCGTGTGTGTGTGTGTGTGTGTGTGTGTGTGTGTGTGTGTGTGTGTGTGTGTGTGTGTGTGTGTGTGTGTGTGTGTGTGTGTGTGTGTGTGTGTGTGTGTGTACTCACCTAATTGTGCTTGCGGGGGTTGAACTCTGGCTCTTTGGTCCTGCCTCTCAACCGTCAATCAACTGGTGTACAGGTTCCTCAGCCTATTTGGCTCTATCATATCTACACTTGAAACTATGTATGGAGTCAGCCTCCATCATATCAGTTCCTAGTGCTTTTCATTTGTTAACTACTCTGACCTTGAAAAAGTTCTTTCTAATGTCTCTGTGGCTCATTTGGGTACTCAGTTTCCACCTGTGTTCCCTTGTGTGAGTTATAAATGTGATAAATAAATTGTCTTTATCTTCTATATCAACTCTTCTGAGAATCTTGTATTTGATGATCATGTCTCCACTCTCTTTTTGTCTTCTTTCGCCGTGAGGTTCAGTTCCCATAGTCTGTCCTGATAGCTCATACCCCTCAGCTCACGTAATAGTCTGGTGGCATTCCTTTGAACCTTCTCCAATTTAGTCTTGTGCTTGAGCAAATACATACGCCACTCTGGAGCTGCATTCTCCAGGTTTGGTCTTACATATGTGGTATATAAAGTTCTAGCTGATTACTTACACAAGTTTCTAAAGGCTGTTCTTATGTTGGCCAACTTAGCATACGCCGCTGATGATATCCTCTTGATGTGGGCTTCTGGGAACAGGTCTGGCGTGATATCAACCCGCTGGTCTTTCTCACTTCATGATTCATTATGGATTTCATATTCCAAATGATACCTTGTATCTGGCGTTCTGCTCTCTTCATCTATCTTTCATATTTTATATTTGCTCAGGTTTAACTGTAATAGCCATTTGTTGGATTATTTCTTCCGTTTGTCCAAGTCATCTTGTAGTCTCATGCTGTCCTCTTCTATCTTAATCCTTCTTATAATTTTTACATCATCAGCAAACATTGGGAGGAATGAGTCGATACCCTCTGGAAGACCAATTACGCGTCTCAAAAAAAAAAAAGTAGGTCTGAATACAGAACCCTGTGGGACTGCGCTGATGACATTCCGCCATTCTGAGGTCTCTTCCCTCACAGTAACTCTCTGCTTCATATTGCCTAGGTGCTCTCTTACCTACTAGAGCACCCTACCAGTTACTCTTGTATGTTCCTCCAACTTATGTACAAGCTTCTTATGCAGTACTGTGTCAAAGGCTCTCTGAC
Source organism: Procambarus clarkii (assembly GCF_040958095.1). Taxonomy (NCBI): domain Eukaryota; kingdom Metazoa; phylum Arthropoda; class Malacostraca; order Decapoda; family Cambaridae; genus Procambarus; species Procambarus clarkii. The sequence goes on from NC_091155.1 coordinate 13,266,439, forward strand.
AGTCCAATAAAATTCAATCTTGCCACTCATCTCTTTCTTGCTTAGTCTTTGTCAATTGGTCGTAAACTTCAATTAAACCAGTGAGAAGAAGATTTGCTATCCCTGAACCCATGTTGGTGGTATGTCACGAAAACCTTCCCTCCAGATGTGCTACTAAGTTCTTTCTCTCGGTCTTCTCCATCACCTTGCATGGCATACAAGTTCGGGACACTGGCCTGTAGTCAGTACCCTTTTTTTGAATATTCCAACTACATTAGCTGTCTTCTATATTTCTGTCTGTGAAAAGTGAGGTGTCTATCATCTTTGTACGGCCACTGATTGGTCAAGTGGTTAAGGTACTATGTTCACCAGTTGCAGTGTTCTCCTGGTGGTCTGTGTTCGAGTCACTTCTGGGTTGTGGAGTTTTCAGTTGCATATATGCTTGGACACTATTCAAACTTGTTCGCATTTGTGTTGCTCACATGGCGCCAAAAAGTGAGGTGATTTGATGAAATAACTATACCCAAGATTACCATCAAAGTGCCGTCGGGGCGGTGGGCAAATAGCCTCGGCTACCATCGTCTTGTGTACGGCCATTGCTAGTCGAATGGATAAGGTACCATATACACCAGTTACTAGTTGCATTGTGCTCCTGGCGGTCTGGAGTCAAGGCACTTCTGGGGTTTGGAGTTTTCTGTTAAATATATATATATATATGCGGAAAATCCACAGAGAAATATGAAATGAGGTGAACGTTTCGGCTTTGTTAAAGCCTTTGTCAACACCAGACTGACTCCGCTCCGTTAAAGGCTTTAACAAAGCCGAAACGTTCACCTCATTTCATATTTCTCTGTGGATTTTCCGCATAAAATGATCAGTGTTTTGTGATCTTCAATTGCATATATATATATATATATATATATATATATATATATATATATATATATATATATATATATATATATATATATATATATATATATATATATATATATATATATATATATATATATATATATCATACCTAGTAGCCAGAACTCACTTCTCAGCCTACTATGCAAGGGCCGATTTGCCTAATAAGCCAAGTTTTCATGAATTAATTGTTTTTCGACTATCTAACCTACCTAACCTAACCTAACCTAACTTTTTCGGCAACCTAACCTAACCTAACCTATAAAGATAGGTTAGGTTAGCTTAGGTAGGGTTGGTTAGGTTCGGTCATATATCTACATTAATTTTAACTCCAATAAAAAAAAATTGACCTCATACATAATGAAATGGGTACCTTTATCATTTCATAAGAAAAAAAATAGAGAAAATATATTAATTCTGGAAAACTTGGCTTATTAGGCAAATCGGGCCTTGCATAGTAGGCTGAGAAGTACGTTCTGGCTACTTTCAGGACCCTTTCCTCCGTTTTATGAGCTGTGGAAAAGAAGTTCCTGTAAAATAGTCTAATAGGGGGTATAGGTGTTGTGTTAGTTGTCTCTTCAGAGGTTGCATGGCTTTTCACTTTCCTTCTTATGATGTATTCGACGAAACCATTGGAGAAGCCGTTATTGACTAGGACCTGCCTTACCCTACAGAGTTCTTCGTCGACTTGCTTCCATTCTGAGCTGTGGCTGAGAGCACGGTCGACATATGCGTTAACAACACTCCTCTTGTACAAGAGGAGTGTTGGAACTATTTTACAGGAACTTCTTTTCCACAGCTCATAAAACGGAGGAAAGGGTCCTGAAAGATATTTTTAATAGAAACGTTATCCCTACAGACAAAAATCAGAGGATACAACTGACGATTTACTATAAAACCAGAAAAACGGCCAGCCTACTCATGAGAAACTCTCCAGACACAAAACAGAATGCTTTAAAAGAGACTAACGTCGTCTATGCCTTCAAATGCCCTCTTGGGGACTGTAAGCTCCAAAAAACCCAGTATATAGGCAAGACAACAACATCTCTTTCTAGGCGTTTAACGATGCATAAGCAACAGGGCTCCATTAAGGAACATATAATCTCTTCCCACAACCAAACCATCGCCAGAGAAATCCTAGTAAACAACACAGAAATCATCGATAGATACAGCGATAGCAGGCGGCTTGACGTTTGCGAGGCACTACACATCAAGAAGTCAACACCAGCAATCAACAGCCAATTATTGCACAACTATATTCTACCCACCTCAAGACTCCGCTCCAATATAGAAGCATCAAGAAATATGGACCAATAGGCTTTCTACAAACACTTCTATTCAATATCCATTGTTTCGTGTTCTGTCTTGTGTTGATGAAATTAATACCCTATTAATACTCTTGTTCTGTCTTGTGTTGATGAAATTAATACCCTATTAATACCACACCTTGTTCTGTCTTGTGTTAATGCCACATCACCCCTTCCACCTCACTCAAATGTAGATATAAAATCGGAGATGCGTAAGTTCTATTCAGTTGTGTATTTGTGAACTAAAGTCTTTGAAAATGTAATAAGTTTTACGAAACGCGCTCGTGTCGCGTCAGACTAGAAATAAAAATGAATTTTGGAGAATTGATTTTTGATTTACCTCCAACAGTGAAACGAAATGGACGAAAGATTGAGAAAATTCGTGTTAGAATTATTAATCTTACTTTTTCGGTCATATTTAATAATATATGTCTGCAGGAAAGACTGCTACCAAAATATACTAATATATATATATATATATATATATATATATATATATATATATATATATATATATATATATATATATATATTGTGACGATAATCTCCTTCAAGAGATTGAGCCTGCTCTTCCCTCCACAATTACGTCGTTGTGGTTATATAAAACGACTATGGAAGACATGTCCAACAACACCAGCAAGGCTTGCCAGGGTGAGCAAAACGTATGCAGCCAGCCACCTGTTCGGACCCAAACCACCAAACTACATGTTGATCGCTACCGGCTCCGCTGATTGGTCGCCGGTCTGGCTGCACCTGCACTCGCCCCCCCATACTACTTGATGTCTGGGGTCGCCCCAACCTCGGACTTCAGAATGTTCAGTGCTCTCGTTGTCACCACTCCTCCCAGCTAGACTCTAGCGTGTACTGAGAGAAGTGGTGGCTTTAAGCCAATATTCCAGCACCTCCCATTTACTTTGTATTGCACTTCTTGTTATTTTGCCTTAACGTAACTTTTCATTGTGTCATCTAATTATTCTTATTATTTTGATTGATTTTATTATAAGAATTTGTTTGTGCATTTTATTCATGTTTTGATTTAATTAACGTAATTAAAATTTCATTGTTAAAGTTTACTTGTGTTTTGTGTGTCTTCTCCTTACCTTACCACAGACGAAGTTCCAGTTTTTTCTATTTTTTTTTATAACTATGTGACGAGGCCATACCCCTAGCCTTAAACAGCCGAACACCAACGCGTTACCGTCACAAGTTATATGGGGGCCTGTCCTAGGAGCTTCACTCAGGTACTGGTGCCAAGTGGTAATTTATGGTAAGCGTATTTAACTTTGTTAACGTAGCTTTACTATTTTTCATTCAATTTCATTTTTTATAAGGTGCGGTGTATTGTGCATTACGAGAGTAACATATAGTGAAGGTGAGACAACTTTGGATTACGTGGTGACTGTAGGCCGCAGTCATACTCTTAATTGGTCATCTCTCCCTCCTTGTTATTACTCGTGTTTACCATCTATGTCCCTTGAATATTTCTCATTCTGACAGATCATCATATTGGTACCCTGGTACTGTGGTCTGCCCCGGGTCAAGAGTACCCAATCTTCTGCAATCTGACTGTAGGAGGATAAAGAGGGCCATAGTTCCTCTAGCTCGAACTTTAGTTGCTGAATTGGGACCTCAGCAGCAGTTCTCGTCACCAGTTGACACCTCGCACCCCTACACGTCAGTCAGAGATGATGATACATACAACGGTAGGGAATTAGCTTATTTTTTCAGAGCACAAAAGTTCGCTAATTCTGTAAGTATCATATTAAATTCAGTGGGAAAAACTTGCTTTATGTCCTATAGAGACTTGGCAAGGTATGCCTACATCCTTGGACTACCAATTTTACTTTTGAAGCATTTAACTGTTTCATTTGTTTTCGAAACTCTGTTTCATTTGTTAGTAGGATTTTCTTGCCCTTATTCTCTTACATGAGTACCGGGTACAAGATTTCCTGCGCCCTTGATTTAATTTAATCATTTAATATCTTTCACTTAACGTTAATTGTTAAAGATCACACAGGATAGGTACCAGTTGCCACGTTGTCCTGTTTCTGACATTTCACTATTGAATATTCGTGTACCTTTATTTGCTAATTTCACCATGTTTCGTCTCCAAACTTTCCGTGCAAATCCAGCAGGTGAAATAGGGACTTTAAGTCGTGCGAAGAGGACTGAATTACAAACTCTTGCACATGAGTATCAACTAGAAGTTCCCTACCAAGCCAACAAAAATGACCTACACAACCTGTTGCTGGATTACTATTTAGAGCAAGGTAAGATAGACTCTGAAACTCATGAAACTTACTATATTGCAGAGAAAACTGACTTGGCAACGATGAAACTTAAACTAGAGCTGGCTAAGATTGAACGTGAGCAGCAAAGGGAAGCCCGCGAACAACAAGAACGAACAGCTGCCATGCAAAGAGAAGCAGCTGCCATACGGAGGGAAGAACAAGAACGCGAAGCTGCTTTGAGGAGAGAAGAACACGAACGCGAGGTCGCATTACTCCGTGAACGTGAACGAGTACAGCTTGAAGCACTCCAGGAGCGGGAACGCGTACAGCTTGAAACCAAACAACGCGAGTTGGAAATGCAACGTGAACATGACAAGCAACAAGCAACTCTGGCTCTAGAGTGTCGTCAACGTGAAATCGCCTTGGAAACTTCCCACTTCACTCAACGCCAACAAGCTACTGCCAATCTTCCCGTCAGTTTTAATATATCACATGCAAGTAAGTTAATGCCATCCTTTGTAGAAGCAGAAGTTGATGTGTTTTTCACCACCTTTGAAACCCTTGCTAATCAACTCAGTTGGCCTGTCGACCAATGGGCCACACTTCTCAGAGTCCATCTTACAGGTAGAGCTGCAGTCACACTCAGTACTTTGGCGTCTGAGAATGACTACTACACTCTGAAACAAGCAGTGTTGGACGCCTACCTCCTCTCTACTGAAAGTTATAGAAGGAAATTCCGTGACCACCTGAAGGCAAGTACCACTACCTTCCTTGAGTTTGCTAACACGAAACGGAGGTATTTCATGAAATGGCTGGAAGCAGCACATGTCTCTACTTTTACAGAACTCGTCAACCTGATGCTTGTTGAAGAATTCTTGAGACGTGTGCCGCCTCCTGTCCGCCTCTACTTAGCAGATAAAGAAGAAACCGACTACCTGAAGTGTGCTAAGTCGGCTGACACTTACAGCCTCATCCACCGGCTGACACCCGAACCATCCTCCAGTAAGAAGTCGTGGTACAGTTACGAGAAGGTGAGCCCCGATCAAGCTGGTTCACAACTGTACTGCAAGTATTGTAGACTCTATGGACATACCATAGACAAGTGTGGTAAGTCTCAATACAAGGGAACCACTGACCAACAACGACCCAAACCAACTCCTCCTAAGTCCGGTAAGCCTGTGATGAATGTTGGTGTTAATGTTAATGATCTTTCTCTTTTCAGTAACCACCTGTATACTGGAACTGTCTCTGCCAACGGTTCAAATCCGGAGGGACGTTTCAAATTGAAGATCTTGAGGGACACAGCGGCTCTACAATCGATCATCTTGAAGTCGGCTGTGCCCAACATAGTCTACACCGGGGAAACAGTCTTCATCACTGACCTCACTGCTACCACTCCATACCCTCTCGCCAGAGTCCACCTGGATTGTCCCTACGTGAACAGAGAAGTCCAAGTCGCAGTCAGGGAAAAGCCTTTTCCCATGCCTGGAGTGCAACTTCTCCTAGGCAACGACTTGGCAGAAGACCTGCAACCGACCAACCTGATCGTCATGGACAAACCCCAGGTGTGTAACTCTGTGCCAATAAACCCTATTCTTGAGTATGTTCCAGCAGAGGTTCAAGAGAGTGATGAAGTTTCTCCTCCGGTTCTCGTGACCACCCGTGCACAAGCCGCACGTCCACAGCCAGCTGACTCTACTGCTACCGCTGTCCCTCAAGACCCTCAGAAACTCCCCCCGCATCTGACCAAGTTGGAGTTCCGTAAGTTGCAGAAGGAAGATCTTACTTTAACACCATTGTTTTTCCAGGCTGAGACTCAACCCGACAGTATTCCTGGGTTCTTCCTAGAGAACGACTTACTCTACCGCAGATATAGACCCAGTAAACTGAAGGAGGAGGACGATTGGGCCAACATCGAACAACTTGTGATTCCCACCAGCCTGCGGCCCACTATTCTACACCTGGCTCACGGACCACACCACCCTACACCTCCTGCAGCACGCCCCCTTCTCATCTCAACGTCTTCTACTATGGGCTTGCTAACTGCAGAAATTCAACCTGGAGACACGCTATACCGAGAGTCTGACAACATCTTAGCCCCTGATCTCTCCAGAGTTTATGAAGTAGAAGCGACTCCATCCATTACTCCACCACATAACGACGTACTTCTTCCAGAACCGCAGGCTTCGGGGGAGAGTTGTGACGATAATCTCCTTCAAGAGATTGAGCCTGCTCTTCCCTCCACAATTACGTCGTTGTGGTTATATAAAACGACTATGGAAGACATGTCCAACAACACCAGCAAGGCTTGCCAGGGTGAGCAAAACGTATGCAGCCAGCCACCTGTTCGGACCCAAACCACCAAACTACATGTTGATCGCTACCGGCTCCGCTGATTGGTCGCCGGTCTGGCTGCACCTGCACTCGCCCCCCCATACTACTTGATGTCTGGGGTCGCCCCAACCTCGGACTTCAGAATGTTCAGTGCTCTCGTTGTCACCACTCCTCCCAGCTAGACTCTAGCGTGTACTGAGAGAAGTGGTGGCTTTAAGCCAATATTCCAGCACCTCCCATTTACATTGTATTGCACTTCTTGTTATTTTGCCTTAACGTAACTTTTCATTGTGTCATCTAATTATTCTTATTATTTTGATTGATTTTATTATAAGAATTTGTTTGTGCATTTTATTCATGTTTTGATTTAATTAACGTAATTAAAATTTCATTGTTAAAGTTTACTTGTGTTTTGTGTGTCTTCTCCTTACCTTACCACAGACGAAGTTCCAGTTTTTTCTATTTTTTTTTATAACTATGTGACGAGGCCATACCCCTAGCCTTAAACAGCCGAACACCAACGCGTTACCGTCACAATATATATATATATATATATATATATGTCGTACCTAGTAGCCAGAATGCACTTCTCGGCCTACTATGCAAGGCCCGATTTGCCTAATAAGCCAAGTTTTGCTGAATTAGTATATTTTCTCTAATTTTTTTCTCGTGAAATGATAAAGCTACCCATTTCATTATGTACGAGGTCAATTTTTTTTTATTGGAGTTAAAAGTAACGTTGATATATGACCGAACATAACCAACCCTACCTAACCTAACCTAACCTATCTTTATAGGTTAGGTTAGGTTAGGTAGCCGAAAAAGTTAGGTTAGGTTAGGTTAGGTAGGTTAGGTAGTTGAAAAGCAATTAATTCATGAAAACTTGGCTTATTAGGCAAATTGGGCCTAGCATAGTAGGCTGAGAAGTGCGTTCTGGCTACTAGGTACGATATATATAATATATATATATATATATATATATATATATATATATATATATATATATATATATATATATATATATATATATATATATATATATATATATATATATGTTGTGACGGGAAAGTCTAGGAGTGTAGATGTTCAGCAGTCCTCCAATGGCAGGTGTCAATGCGTAGTCACACTTACAAAAAAAAAAGATAAGACTGCTTGCCTGTTTATCTGTGGTAAAGTAAGGGAAGACACGCAAAACACAAAGTATGAACAATGAAACTTTAATTAATATAGAAAACAAATTATAAACAAAGACAATCCCTTGGCAATGTAAAGTGCAAATAAACAATTCAAAAACATATAACATAAATGAAGATTAGGGATGAAGTTACTTTATAATAATATAAATACACAGTGAAAAATAATCAGGTGCTGAGAATATGACGCTAGCTGAGAAACATGCACCTGATACACAGCGTACATCAGTTAGTTGTTCACTGCTTGAGAGCACAAGGATATTCTGATTTCAATGGCTGGTTCAAGCCCAGACATCGACTCAGGTAGAGGGCGCTGAGGTGCAGAAGTGCAGGTGTGCAGTCGGCGAGTCACCAATCAGGAGCAGGCAGGCTGGGAAGGGTAGTTGGCTGGATGATGATGAGCCGGCGTGGAGGGAGTGGAGTAGTGGGTGAGTCTTGGGTACGTTTGCCTCCTGGTCAAAACGTTTTGTGCTACTAGTAGACGTATCTTGAAGGCAGCATCTTATTCTTGTATAATATACGTAACTTGATGTAGAAAAGAGCAGGCTCAATCTCTCTTGAAAGAGATTATCGTCACAACTCTCCCCCGAAGCCTGCGCTTACGGGTGAAGTTAAGTCTTCAGGTGGTAAAGTGGTAGGTGGAGCTGTCTCTACCTCATAGACTCTGGAGAGGGCGTCTGCTATGATGTTGTCAAAACCTTTGATGTAGAAGATCTCCAGGTTGAAATTCTGCAGATATAAAGCCCATCGTAGAAGTCGTTGATTGGTGAATTGGGCTTGCTGCAGGAAGCGTAGGGGATTGTGGTCCGAGTAGATGGTGGTAGACCGAGCACCTTGCAGGTATGATTCAAAGTGCTGCAAGTTCAGGACGATGGAGAGTACCTCCTTTTCGATAGTGCTGCAATTCTTCTGGTGTGGTTTTAACTTGTAGCTGTAGTAGCTAACAGGTAGAACATCCTCGCCTCATTGTTGCATCAGGACACCTCTGATGCCGGTACCACTGGCGTCGACATGGAGGATGAAAGGCTTCGTGATATCTGGCGAGGCGAGAATAGGATTAGAACAGAGCAGGAATTTAAGTTGTTCAAAAGCAATGGTTTGTTGAATGGTCCAATGATTCCGTTGCTTGGGGCTGGTTAAAGTGATCAATGGTGTCGCCACCGTACTAAAATTCTTTACAAACCTACGGTAGTAGGAGGCAAGACCAAGGAAGCGCTGGAGCTGCTTCCTGGTGGTAGGTTGTGGGTAATGCTGGATGGCTTGGGTATGTATGTTTAACGGAGCTATGCTGCCACTCCCTATCTCATGACCAAGATAACGCACTTTACCTTTGGCAAAGGTGGACTTGCCCAGGTTGATGGTGAGGCCGGGTGTCAGGAGCTTGGCGAACAATCGTTGCAGCTGGAGCAGATGTTCGTCCCAGGTGTTGGTTGCCACAACGATATCATCCAAGTAGGCGTAGGTGTCATCTAAGCCCTGGATGACGCGGTTGACAGCTCGCTGGAAGGTGGCCGGGGCATTACATAGTCCAAATGGAAGGCGTTCGTATCTGTAGAGGCCAAAAGGAGAAGTGAAGGCAGATATTTCCTTAGCTCGCTCTGTCAAACATACTTGGTAGTATCCCTTGAGTAAGTCTAACTTTGATAGATACCGAGCATTACCAATGGCGTCAAGGATGTCATCTATTCTAGGTAATAAATAAGCATCCTTGATAGTCACAAGATTCAATTTCCGGTAATCAGTACACAACCTCACTTTACCTTGCGGTTTCGGCACCAAGATGCAGGGTGAGGCCCAAGGGGACTCACAAGGGGTGGCCAGCCCATGATCCAGGAGGTACTGTACTTCAGCACGCATGACTTCCTTTTTGCTCAGGCTGATTCTGAAGAAAGGTTGACGAATCGGCCGGGTGTCAGGGAGTAGCTGGATGTCGTGCTGAGCCACATTACACTCTTGTGGATCATCGCTGAACAACTTCTGATGTTCCTTGAAGATTCTGATGAGAGGAGCACTATTACTGTCCTGTAAATAGGTATGAAGATCATTAAGGATTTCTGAGTTGGAAGGCACTGACTCAGTGTTAGTGCTTTCGGGAGGAGAAGCAGGGAAGGTCTCACTGTGGAGGTATGGACCTTTAAAGGTGGATAATGATACCAACACAGTGGGGGGAGTACCTTGATACTGCTTCAGGAGGTTGACGTGGCATAACTGGATCTTCCGCCGCCTATCTGGAGTCTCAAGAACGTAGTTGTGATTGTTTCTGCACTCCTTGATGCGGTAGGGTCCTGAAAACTTGTTTTGCAATGGAGAACCTGGGATAGGAAAATATGCCAACACGAAGTCTCCTGGTTTAAATTTCCTTAGTTTGCTACTTTGGTCAAAATAAGTCTTCATCCTCTCCTGAGCTTTCAATAGATTGTCATTAGCAAATTTACGTACTCTCTCTAGAATGTGTTTTACGTTTTGAAGAAACTGGGGCACATTCTGAGGGTCACTGAAGGTGGCATTACGTAGAGAGTCTTTGAAAGCTTTGAGAGGAGTACGGCTCTTACGTCCGTAGAGCATCTCATAAGGAGATACTCCTAGAGACTCATTGGGGAGACTTCTGAAAATGCACATAATGAGGTCAAGTTGTTTATCCCAGTCCTTCAAGGTTTCATTGCAAAATTTCTTTAGGAGTGATTTAATAGTCTGATGACTACGTTCAAGAGAACCCTGTGAAGCAGGATGATAGGGGCTGGACAGTACCTGTGTGATGTTGAACTCTTCCAGTGTCTTCTTGAAGAGATCACTGATGAAGTTGGTGCCACAGTCACTTTGAACCTCTCTTGGAAATCCATACTGGGTGAAGATCTTCAATAGCGGTTTCACCACAGTAGCAGCCGTAATGTTCTTTACTGGAACTGCTATGGGGAACCTGGTGGTAGGACACAGAATAATTAGTATATAGGCGTTGCCAGAACTGGTCCGGGGTAAAGGACCAACACAGTCTATGATGAGTCTGTGGAAAGGTTCCTCAGGCACCTGAATAGGAGTCAATGGGGCCGGGGGAATAGAGATGTTAGGTTTTCCTGCCATCTGACATGTATGACACTGTTGCACGTACATTTTGACGTCCTTAACCATACCTGGCCAGTAGTAGTCTTGTCTGATTCCGTGGTAGGTTTTGTTAAAACCATAGTGAGAAAGAGCTCCGTGGGCCAGGTGTAGAATATCGGGCCGTAGGCTGGTGGGAACCACTAGTTGTTCGACATTTGCCCAATCGTCATCCTCCTTCAGCTTACTGGGTCTGTACCTGCGGTAGAGCAACTGATTCTCTAGGAAGAACCCAGGGATACTGTCAGGTTGAGTCTCAGCCTGGAAGAATAATAGTGTTAATGATTGATCTTCCCTCTGTAACTTATGGAACTCCAAACTGGTAAGATTAGGAGGTAGATTCTGAGGGTCTTGAGGGACAGCGGTAGCAGTAGAGTCAGCTGGTTGCGGTCGTGCAGCTTGTGCACGGGTGGTCACTAAAACCGGAGGAGAAACTTTATCACTTTCTTGGACCTCTGCAGGAACATATTCAAAGATGGGATTATCCATTACAGAAGTACACACCTGGGGTTTGTCCATGATGATCAGGTTGGTCGGTTGCAGGTCTTCTGCCAAGTCGATGCCCAGGAGAAGTTGCACTCCAGACATGAGAAAAGGCTTCTCCCTGATGGCGACTTGGACTTCACCGGTCACAAAAGGACAATCCAGGTGGACTCTGGCGAGTGGATACGGAGTGGTAGCAGTGAGGTCAGTAATAAGGACGGTTTCCCGGTGTAGGCGATGTTAGGCACAGCTGATTTCAATATTATTGACTGGAGAGCCGCTGTGTTCCTCAAGATCTTCAATTTGAAACGTCCCGCCAAATCTATACCGTTGGTAGAGACAGTTCCAGGATACAGGTGTTTGCTGAAGAGAGAAAGATCATTAACAGGAACACCAACATTCATCACAGGCTTACCGGACTTAGGAGGAGTCGGTTTGGGTTTCGTAGTTTCATTGCCTTTGTATTGAGCCTTCCCACATCTATTTATTATATGTCCATAGAGTTTGTAATACTTACAATACAATTGAGAGCTCGCTTGATCGGCACTCACTTTATCATAACTTTACCAAGACTTCTTACTGGGAGGTGGTTCTGGTGTAAGCCGGTGGATGAGGCTGTAGGTGTCAGCTGACTTCGCACATCTGATGTAGTCGGTTTCTTCTTTATCTGCTAAATATAAACGGACGGAAGGGGGAACACGTCTCAAGAATTCCTGAACTACCATGAGGTTGACAAGTTCTGAAAATTCAGGGACATGTGCTGCTTCCAGCCATTTCATGAAATATCTTTTCTTTGTATTGGTAAATTCTAGAACGGTGGTGGTACTTGCCTTCAGATAGTCACGGAATTTTCGTCTGTAGCTTTCGGTGGAGAGAAGGTAGGCGTCCAAAACTGCTTGCTTCAGGGTCTGGTAGTCATTCTCAGACGCTAAGGTACTGAGAGTAACTGCAGCTCTACCTGTGAGATGCACTCTGAGAAGGGTAGACCATTGATATTCGAGAGCACTATCAGCTTGCTGTTTACTGTACTCCCATTGGATTTCCAGGTCACGCTTTCTTGTTTCAAACTGCTCACGCTCACGGAGTAGGGCAGCCTCTCGTTCCCTTTCTTCTTTCCTCAGGGCAGCCTCTCGTTCTTTGAGGGCCATCTAGTGTTCTTGTTCTTCTTTCCTGATTGCAGCTTCTTCTTTCCTCAGTGTGGCCTCGTGTTCTCTCATTTGTAGAGCTTCTTTCTGTTGCTCCCGCTCGAGCTTTGTAAGTTCGAGCTTGAGATTTATAGTTGCCAGATCATGTTTATCTGCAATAGAATAATTTTCGTGAGTTTCAGAGTCAATCTTCCCTTCATCTAAGAGGTGATCCATTATTAAATTGTGCAATTCATTTTTGTTGGCTCCATGGGGAACATCTAGTTGATACTCGTGTGCAAGAGTTTGTAATTCGGTCCTCTTGGCACGACTTAAGTTCCCTATTTCACCTGTTGGATCGTTACGAAAAGCTTGGAGACGAAACATGGTGAAAAATAGCAAATAAATGTACAACGAATACTTGTGATATGGTAAGTGTCAGTAACAGGATGACGTGGCAACTGGTAATTATCCTGTGGAATTTTATATTTAACAATTAATGTTAATTTTAGTATGGTAAATGATTAGTCAATCAAAATCGCAGGAAATCTTGTACCCGGTACTCAATGTAAGAGAATAAGGGCAAGAAAATCCTACTAAATAAATGAAACTGATAGTTTCTAAAACAAATGAAACATTTAATTGTTCCAAAAGTGAATAAGGTAGTCCAAGAATGTAGGCATACCTTGCCGAGTCTCTATAGGACAGAAGCAAGGGTTTTCCCACTAAATGAAATATGATACTTACAGAATTAGCGAACTTTGTGCTCTGTAAAAAGAAAGCTAATTCCCTACCTAAGTAAATATCATCATCTCTGACCGACGTGTAGGGGTGCGAGTGTCAACTGGTGACGAGAACTGCTACTGAGGTCCCAACTCAGCCGCGTAGTCCGTGTTAGAGGAACTATGGCCCTCTTTATCCTCCTTCGGTCGGATTGCAGAAGATAGGGTGCTTTGACCCGAAGACAAACCAAAGTACCAGGGTACCCAAAATGATGATCTGTCTGAGATTGAGAAATATCCTCGGGACAAAAGGTGGAAAACACGAGTAATAACACTGAGGGAGGGATGACCAATTAAGAGAATGACTGCGGCCTTCAGTCACCACGTAATCCAAAGTTATCCAACACTCACAATATGCTACTCTCGGAGTGCACAATACACACAGCACCATATAAATATTAAAAGTAATGCAAATATTGAAAAGCAACTGTATCAAAGCCAAGTACGCTTACCACAAATTGATGTTCTGGTACTAGTGCCTGAGTGAAGCTCCTAGGACAGGTCCCCTTAAATGTGACGGAAAGTGTTGGAGTGTAGATGTACGGCAGTCCTCCAATGGCTGGTGTCAATGCGTAGTCACACTTACAAAAAAAAAAGATAAGACTGCTTGCCTGTTTATCTGTGGTAAAGTAAGGGAAGACACGCAAAACACAAAGTATGAACAATGAAACTTTAATTAATATAGAAAACAAATTATAAACAAAGACAATCCCTTGGCAATGTAAAGTGCAAATAAACAATTCAAAAACATATAACATAAATGAAGATTAGGGATGAAGTTACTTTATAATAATATAAATACACAGTGAAAAATAATCAGGTGCTGAGAATATGACGCTAGCTGAGAAACATGCACCTGATACACAGCGTACATCAGTTAGTTGTTCACTGCTTGAGAGCACAAGGATATTCTGATTTCAATGGCTGGTTCAAGCCCAGACATCGACTCAGGTAGAGGGCGCTGAGGTGCAGAAGTGCAGGTGTGCAGTCGGCGAGTCACCAATCAGGAGCAGGCTGGCTGGGAAGGGTAGTTGGCTGGATGATGATGAGCCGGCGTGGAGAGAGTGTTGAGTAGGGGGTGAGTCTTGGGTACGTTTGCCTCCTGGCCAAAACGTTTTGTGCTACTGGTAGACGTATCTTGAAGGTAGCATCTTATTCTTGTATAATATGCGTAACTTGATGTAGAGAAGAGCAGGCTCAATCTCTCTTGAAAGAGATTATCATCACAATATATATAATATATATATATAATATATATATATATATATATATATATATATATATATATGAAAACTCACCCTATGAAATATGAAAACCCTGGGGACCATTCAGGCTTGTTCGCATATATATATATATATATATATATATATATATATATATATATATATATATATATATATATATATATATGTCGTACCTAGTAGCCAGAACGCACTTCTCAGCCTACTATGCAAGGCCCGATTTGCCTAATAAGCCAAGTTTTCATGAATTAATATATTTTCTATTATATTTTTCTTATGAAATGATAAAGCTACCCATTTTATTATGTATAAGGTCAATTTTTTTATTGGAGTTAAAATTAACGTAGATATATGACCGAACCCAACCAACCCTACCTAACCTATCCTAACCTATCTTTATAGGTTAGGTTAGGTTGGGTAGCTGAAAAAGTTAGGTTAGGTTAGGTTAGGTGGGTTAGGTAGTCGAAAAACAATTAATTCATGAAAACTTGGCTTATTAGGCAAATCAGCCCTTGCATAGTAGGCAGAGAAGTGCGTTCTGGCTACTAGGTACGACATATATATATATATATATATATATATATATATATATATATATATATATATATATATATATATATATATATATATATATATATATATATATATATATATATATATATACGTACGACCTCGTCAGAGATACTTTACCTGCAAACCTGCAACCCTGACAGATTCAGCAGGAATACACGATCCTGCTTTCACTGAATGTTCAAATCAGTGGGATGTTCTTGCAGCCCCAGCAACCATTATAGAGCCAACAAAACAACACAAACAGTCTGGCTGGGACCACACTCTAGTAGAAAAAGTAGCTGATGCCATGCTCAGCGTCGCAACATCAGACAAGGAGAAAGCCCGCCTCAGAGCAGTGCAAGCCCCCCATGCAGGAGACTTCCTCCTGGCAGTACCCATGTCTGCAATGGGCACGCGCCTAGATCCAGAATCCCTTCGTGTAGCAGTGGCCCTCTGCCTTGGTGCCCCAATTCACACTGAATACAAGTGTATTTGCAACAGGGTGGAAGCAGACCAATACGGACTGCATGGGTTGCATTGCGTAAGCACAAAGGGCTGGCATGCAAGACACAACGAGGTCAATGACATCATCAAGAGAAGCCTCGTCTCAGCTAGGTGCCCAGCGGAGAGAGAACCTCGCATCCTAGGGGTCCAAAACCCGGATTTCCCCGCACTTCGCCCAGATGGCATCACCATATACTCGTGGAAGGAGGGTAGACAGTTGGTGTGGGACTACACATGTGTATCCACCCTGGCTGACACCTATATACACTTCGGAGCTGATCAAGCAGGTGGGGCGGCCAACCACAGGGAAACAGCAAAATCACTCAAGTACAGGCGCCTGGAAGGTCAATACCTCTTTGTTCCCATAGCGTCTGAGACGCATGGCCCCTGGGGCAAGAGTGCCTTGGGATTTCTCAAGGAATTGGGTTCCAAGCTCATTGACGTCACCAGAGACCCAAGGGCTTCCAGTTTTTTGTTTCAGCGTCTCAGTGTGGCGATCCAGAGGGGAAATGCTTGCTGCGTCCTCGGTTCCTGTCCAGAAGCGGAGGAGCTCCAAGAGATCCATAACCTTTAGGCATTTGTCTTGTATGTTTTGCAACCTTTAAATACACAATAAAGGAAAAAAAAAGGAAGGGGGTGGTAGGAGAAAAGCACACAGAAACTGTATTGGAGGGAATACACATTCCCTCCAATGCGTTATGTGTGGTTTCCTCCGAGGCTATGGGTCCCCCTTCTTCCAGCCAGAGGTGGTACTCCCTTCCCTATTTTTTAATATTTTTTGTTAAATATATATATATATATATATATATATATATATATATATATATATATATATATATATATATATGTCGTACCTAGTAGCCAGAACGCACTTCTACCCCTACTATGCAAGGCCCGATTTGCCTAATAAGCCAAGTTTTCCTGAATTAATATATTTTCTCTAATTTTTTTCTTATGAAATGATAAAGCTCTCCATTTCAATATGTATGAGGTAAAAAAATTTTTATTGGAGTTAAAATTAACGTAGATATATGACCGAACCTAACCAACCCTGCCTAACCTAACCTAACCTATCTTTATAGGTTAGGTTAGGTAGGTTAGGTAGTCAAAAAAAAACATTAATTCATGAAAACTTGGCTTATTAGGCAAATCGGGCTTTACATAGTAGGCTGAGAAGTGCGTTCTGGCTACTAGGTACGCCATATATATATATATATATATATATATATATATATATATATATATATATATATATATATATATATATATATATATATATATATATATATATATATATATATATATATGTGTGTGTGTGTGTGTATATCACGAAAGTAAACACGTGATTAAAAATGTGACAATGTCAGACCACGGAGGAAAAATGAAACAGGAATTTCCTTAAGTACTTTCGTATATTAATACATCTTCAGAAGGAGTGATTTTACAGATCGAGTGATGGGTATAAATAGGCAGGAGAGAATGGTGAAGTAAGGTGAGGTACAATACGTGGACAGCGCAGACGGCACATTGGCTCATTAGATGCAGCCAATTGGCCCATCTGATGTCGCACAATGGCCCATCTGATACAACACACATACACAGGCACAATACATAGATAATTATAGCATAAAATGGTAAATATAAACAATGAATTAGTGAGACAAATGCGTTCCAATAATCCTACTTAAATCGCCCTTTAACTGATCTATTAAAAATGGATCTAAGTTATATAGACCACTACTAATATTCAAATTACTTTCTTTTGTGATCTGTATCAAAGCAGATTCAATTATGTTTCTGTTATAGGTGCTTTTACAATTTGTTATTGAAGAAGCACTCTCCCAATCAATTTGGTGAGCTTTTTCTGACAAATGAACAAACAAAGCATTAGACAATTGGCCATGTCTTACAGAGTATTTATGTTGCGATATTCTACATTTTAAATCTTTAGATGTTTGCCCAACATAGAACTTATTACATTCTGTACAAGGTATTTTATAAATAACACAATTATCACTACGAGGGCTGTTCCTAACTAATAGCTTACCAACAGTGTTTTCGTAGCTAAACATTACATCTATATTAAATAGTTTCAAGGCCTTAACAATATTCTCAAACCCAGAGAAATATGGTAGACATAACACATTCTTTGGGCGAATCCTATCACTGCATACATTATTATAATATGTACGACGTGCTTTGTTACGGCAAACTTCCAAAAAATTCAGTGGGTAACAAAGCTTAAGACCAATCGAATCAATATTCTTAAACTCATCGTCTAAGAATTCTGGACTCACAACTCGAAGAGCTCTTAGATACATTGAAGAGAAAATTGACTTTTTCACATTGTATCTATGCCCTGAAAAATAATGAACATAAGATAAATTATTCGTAGGTTTTCTGTAAACACTAAACTTTAATGAAGAGTCTTCCCTATGAATAAGCACATCTAAGAATGGCAAACATTTATCAATTTCAGTCTCCATAGTAAATTTTATGGAGGTGACTTGGTCATTAAGTTTGGCTACAAATTCGTCTGTGTTTACATCTGAAGGCCAAATACACAAGATATCATCAACATATCTAAACCATGGAATGATTCCAGGAGTTATTTTTGAAACAAATTTCTTTTCGAAGAATTCCATGTGCAAGTTTGAAAGCAATGGCGATAGAGGATTCCCCATTGCCTTTTACAGACTTTTGGAATGGCAATGGGGAATCCTATATATATATATATATATATATATATATATATATATATATATATATATATATATATATATATATATATATATATATATATATATGTCGTACCTAGTAGCCAGAACGCACTTCTCAGCCTACTATGCAAGGCCCGATTTGCATAATAAGGCAAGTTTTCCTGAATTAATATATTTTCTCTACTTTTTTTCTTATGAAATGATAAAGCTACCCATTTTATTATGTATGAGGTCAATTTTGTTTTATTGGAGTTAAAATTACCGTAGATATATGACCGATCCTAACCAACCCTACCTAACCTAACCTAACCTATCTTTATAGGTCAGGTTATGTTAGGTAGCCGAAAAAGTTAGGTTAGGTTAGGTTAGGTAGGTTAGGTAGTCGAAAAAACATTAATTCATGAAAACTTGGCTTATTAGGCAAATCGGGCCTTGCATAGTAGGCTGAGAAGTGCGTTCTGGCTACTAGGTACGACATATATATATATATATATATATATATATATATATATATATATATATATATATATATATATATATATATATATATATATATATATATGTCGTACCTAGTAGCCAGAACTCACTTCTCAGCCTACTATGCATGGCCCGATTTGCCTAATAAGCCAAGTTTTCATGAATTAATTGTTTTTCGACTACCTAACCTACCTAACCAGACCTAACCTAAGTTTTTCGGCTACATAACCCAACCTAACCTATTGAGATAGGGTAGGTTAGGTTAGGTAGGGTTGGTTAGGTTCGGTCATATATCTACGTTAATTTTAGCTCCAATGAAAAAAAATTGACCTCATACATAATGAAATGGGTAGCTTTATCATTTCAAAAGAAAAAATTTAGAGAAAATATATTAATTCATGAAAACTTGGCTTATTAGGCAAATCGGGCCATGCATAGTAGGCTGAGAAGTGAGTTCTGGCTACTAGGTACGACATATATATATATATATATATATATATATATATATATATATATATATATATATATATATATATGTCGTACCTAATAGCCAGAACGCACTTCTCAGCCTACTATTCAAGGCCCGATTTGCCTAATAAGCCAAGTTTTCATGAATTAATTGCTTTTCGACTCGGATGGTAATCTTGGGCATAGCATTTTACCAAATCACCTCATTCTTTGGGGCACACGTGAGGAACACAAATGCGAACAAGCCTGAATTGTCCCCAGGACAATATGCAACTGAAAACTCACACCCCAGAAGTGACTCGAACCTATACTCCCAGGAGCAACGCAACTGGTATGTACAAGACGCCTTAATCCACTTGACCATCACGACCGGACATAATGAGGTGATAGCCGAAGCTATTTGAACCACCCCACCGCCGGCACTCGGATGGTAATCTTGGGCATAGCATTTTACCAAATCACCTCATTCTTTGGGGCACACGTGAGGAACACAAATGCGAACAAACCTGAATGGTCCCCAGGACAATATGCAACTGAAAACTCACACCCCAAAAGTGACTCGAACCCATACTCCCAGGAGCAACGCAACTGGTATGTACAAGACGCCTTAATCCACTTGACCATCACGACCGGACATAATGAGGTTATAGCCGAAGCTATTTGAACCACCCCACCGCCCTCCATATGGCAATTCCACGACCAAGAGATGGCTTCCTGAACCTTGCAGGAATTAACCTCACTGAGGACCAAGTCACTCTCCTAAATCTGGGCATAAACTGTCACGTTATGTCCAGACCGAGTGAGATGGCCCGGAAAGTGGAGTTGGAAATTCTGTTGGACGACATATTCGACCTTGAGACACAAAAGAAGGTCACTACCAAAGATACCTTACAAGCAGAACTTATTGCGGAAGGAGGAAAGAATCGAGGCAATTACAGAAGCACCATACTGTCCCCCGAGCTCAAAGCGGCAGCTAAAAGCCTTCGTGAGAACAAGGAGATAGTTGTCAGGAGAGGTGACAAGTCGCCAATATACGTCATTCTTAAAAAAGACGAATATCTGGCGAAAATGAACCTCATACTCTCTGACCAAACTAAATTCCAAAGGGTAACGAAGGACACTACAGCCGAATTGAAAGCAAAGGTCAACAAACTGATCGAAACTGTGAACGCCAAGAAATCAGGACTCCTCCTGCCAAAGATTATTGGGGAATATAAACCTGGATATGCGTATGGAAATGTCAAGACACACAAGCCTGGAAACCCACTTCGGCCAATCATTAGCCAGATACCCACACCCACGTACAGACTGGCGAAGCGACTCAACGGCCTGCTGACTCCTTATGTCCCTTGCGCCTTCAACCTGAAGTCTCCAAAGGAATTTGTTGACTTGCTGCGGGGCACACGGGCCACAGGGATAAGAGCCTCGTTGGACGTAGAATCACTGTTCACCAACGTACCTTTGGACGAGACAATCGGGATGATAGCCGACAGACTGTATCGTGATCCAGCCTGTACTCCTCTTGACATACCAGAAAATATTCTAAGGAAACTACTCCGAGCTTGTACTAAAGAGGCACCCTTCTTGAGCCCAGATGGGCACATGTATAAGCAAGTAGATGGGGTCGCCATGGGTTCTCCCCTAGGTGTCCTGTTTGCAAACTTCTACATTGGTACCATCGAGCAAAAAGTCTTAGTCGACATGAACTTGAAACCGGCCATATACTGCAGGTATGTTGACAACATTTTTACACAGGTACCTGATGTCAGACATCTGCAGGAGCTGAAGGAGGCATTTGAGCAGAGTTCCGTGCTGTGTTTCACTTACGAGATGGAAAAGGATGGGAAGCTGTCCTTTCTAGATGTAACAGTCATGGAAAAGAGCGGAGGTTTTCACACTGCAGTCTACACTAAGGAAACGAACATAGGAATGTGCCTAAATGCCAACAGCGACTGCCCAGACAGGTACAAGAGGAGTGTTGTTAACGCATATGTCGACTGTGCTCTCAGCCACAGCTCAGAATGGAAGCAAGTCGACGAAGAACTCTGTAGGGTAAGGCAGGTCCTAGTCAACAACGGCTTCTCCAATGGTTTCGTCGAAGACATCATAAGAAGGAAAGTGAAACGCCATGCAGCCTCTGAAGAGACAACTAACACAACACCTATACCCCCTATTAGACTATTTTACAGGAACTTCTTTTCCACAGCTCATAAAACGGAGGAAAGGGTCCTGAAAGATATTGTTAATAGAAACGTTATCCCTACAGACAAAAATCAGAGGATACAACTGACGATTTACTACAAAACTAGAAAAACGGCCAGCCTACTCATGAGAAACTCTCCAGACACAAAGCAGAACGCTTTAAAAGAGACCAATGTCGTCTATGACTTCAAATGCCCTCTTGGGGACTGTAAGCTCCAAAAAACCCAGTATATAGGCAAGACAACAACATCTCTTTCTAGGCGTTTAACGATGCATAAGCAACAGGGCTCCATTAAGGAACATATAATCTCTTCCCACAACCAAACCATCGCCAGAGAAATCCTAGTAAACAACACAGAAATCATCGATAGATACAGCGATAGCAGACGGCTTGACGTTTGCGAGGCACTACACATTAAGAAGTCAACACCAGCAATCAACAGCCAATTAATGCACAACTATATTCTACCCACCTCAAGACTCCGCTCCAATATAGAAGCATCAAGAAATATGGACCATTAGGCTTTCTACAATCACTTCCATTCAATACCCATTGTTTCGTGTTCTGTCTTGTGTTGATGAATTTAATACCCTATTAAATACCACCTCACCCCATCCACCTCACTCAAATGTAGATATAAACAAATTGGAGATATGTAAGTTCTATTCAGTTGTGTATGTGTAAACTAAAGTCTTTGAAAATGTAATAAGTTTTACGAAACGCGCTCAAGTGTCGCGTCAGACTAGAAATAAAAATGAATTTTGTAGAATTGATTTTTGAATTACCACCAACAGTGAAAAGAAATGTACGAAAGATTGAGAAAATTCGTGTTAGAATTATTAATCTTACTTTTTCGGTCATATTTAATAATATATATATATATATATATATATATATATATATATATATATATATATATAATATGTGTGTGCATGCAAATAGTTGTCAGTTTACCTCCAACGTATGAACGTTGAGCAAGATTGGGAAATGAGAGGTTGGCATTTACGGGTGGCACCAGGACTGGGTCAGTCGTGCTACACCTCACCAGGAAATTCAGTAATAGGAAGCCCAGCGGCAGAGGCACCGGGCTCGTCCATCTTCCCCCGCCTCCTGGTGGAGGTGGCTTGGGGCCCCCCTGTGTTATGCTGTGTTCACTTGTAAAGAACGCGGTCTCTGATAGGTGTGAATGTTATTGTGTTTATTCTCTAGATGGAGGACCCGGCAGTGCCAGGGGTCTCTCTCTCTCTCTCTCTCTCTCTCTCTCTCTCTCTCTCTCTCTCTCTCTCTCTCTCTCTCTCTCTCTCTCTCTCTCTCTCTTCCTCTATCTCCGTTCTCTCAAGTACCGTAGACCATTCTCGGCCAATTTGGATGAGTCTCCCTAATAATATGGCATTCATATTTGAATAGACAGGCAGACAGACAGTCATTCTCTCTCATAGTGCAGACTACAGGGGGGTACTCGGTATGGCCCGGGGTCTGTTGTGGATGTCTCCCATCTTTCTATCTATATATCCACCCTTCAATCTATTAGTCCATCAACGTATTCATCTATTTATCCATCATTATATCTATATATCCACCACTCTTTCTACATGGCCATCTACCCATGTATGAACCCATCTCTTCATCTATCCAACTATCCATCTATCTATCCATCCATCTATCCATTCATCCATCTATTTATCAATATATATATTTATCTATTTATCCATCTATCAATCCATTCATCTATCTATCTATCCGTCCATCTATTCGACCACCTCATCTATCTACTCATCTATCTTTCTATCCATGCATCTATCTCACTATTTATTAAACTATCAATTCACCTATGCATCCATCTACCTATCCATCCATAAATATTTTCATCTGCATCTATCCGTCTATCCATCCATTCATCCATCTATCTATCTATCCATCCATCAATCCACCCATATATCAATCCATCTATCCATGAATCTAATAATTCATCTATCTAACTGTCCATATATATATATACACAAACTATTAGTCCAGCAATCCATATATATCAATCTATCTATCTTTTTGTCACTCTATCCATCTATCTTTGTCAATATATCCATATATATACACCTATTCATCTATCTTTCTATCCATCTTTCTGTGCATCCATTTATCCACAAGTCCATATATCGTTCTATCCATTCAACTCTCTATTTATCCAGCCATCTATCAACACATCTATCTCTCCCTTTATATATCCGTCTATCTTTTCATCAATTTATTAATTTATTAATTTATCCCTCCATCTACCCCCCTCTATCTTTTAGTTTATCTATTCATCGGTTTATTAATCTATTCATCCATCTGTCCATCTATCAATCGGTCTATCTAGCCATCATCTAACTATCCATATTTTTATCTATTTATACATTCGTCTATTTATCTATCCATTCATCTATCTATCCAGCATCTATCTATCCATCTATCGGTTTCTCTATCCCTCTAATCATCTATCCATCAATTTATCCATCTTTCGCTCGGGGGCCGTAACTCTAAGGGCCTTGGTTCGTTTCCCGGCCGAGGCAGAAACAAATTGGCAGAGTTTCTTTCACCCTGTTCACCTAGCAGTAAATAGGTACCTGGGACACACACAGAGATCACACTAACGTGATGCATCAAATGAACAAATCCTCAAGGGCCGTGACGAGGATTCGAACCTGCATCCGGGAGCATCCCAGATACTGCCTTAATCGACTGAGGAAGGGGGGGTTGTGTAAAAGCCTGGTTTGTGCCTCGGAGAGGCTACGGGATCCAGTAAGTTCAGTAGAACTTCGGTTTCAACCCTTTTAACCCTGTCGTAGCTCAGTCGATTAAGGCAGTGTCTGGGATGCTCCCGGACGCAGGTTCGAATCCTCGTCACGGCCCTTGTGGATTTGTTCAGGTACCTGGGAGTTAGAATGGTGCTACGGGCTGCTTCCTGGAGATGCGAGTGTGTGGTTAAAATAGATACTGGCACCTATTTGTGATCTACCTTTTGAAGCCCTCTTTTCTAGCTGTTGATTGTTTAATGCAATGACTCCTAACCTATTTCCCTATCATACCTGCTATTAAAGTTATGAATGGAGTTAGCCTCTATAACCTGCTCCTTTACGTCATTCCATTTACTCACTAACCTAATGCTAAAATAAAACTTTCTAACATTTCTAGAGACATCTGAGTCTCAAGCCTCCCTCCGTGACCCCTTGTTCTGTTGATATTCATTGTAACCATTTCCTCTGTCCCCACCTTGTCAACCCCTATAACTGTTTAATACGTCTGTATCATGTCACCCCTATCCCTCCTACTTTCTAACGTGGTCATGTTTAATTCCTTCAGTCTGTCTTCACACCTCATCCTTCGCAACTCTCAGACGAGTCTCGTTGAAATCATCTGTGCTTTTTTTTTTAGATGGAGTCTTCACGATGAGGCGGCATACTCTAAGAATGGCCTCACAATGGCGGTATATAGTGATCTAAACGCCTCCATATTGAAATGTTCTCTTCTGACTTTTGCCAGCATAGAGTATGTGGCTGAAGATATTATATTTTTAGTAGCCTCTGAAGTTAGGTTCTGTGTTATGTCCATTCCCAGGTCTTTTTCTGTAGTCGTTTTAAGGAGGTAGTTTCTCTTCATCGTGAAGGGAAACTACTTGCCTTTCAGTCTCCTGGCTCCTGTTTCCATTTCCATCACCTTGCACTTGTCAGTGTTGAACTCTAGCAGCCATTCCTCGGACCAGCTCTGCAACCTGTTCACGTCGTTCTGGAGATTCTTGCAATCTTCATCTTTCTCAACCCTCGTGATTAGTTTTGCATCATCTCCAAACATCGACATGAAAGACTCAACTCCTGAAGTCAAGCCATTTACATGAGGAATAGAATGGGTCCCAGAGTGTGTGTGTGTGTATTGTTATGGTGCCATCTCCTATTTCTCCCCAATGCCAGCGTTAAGAGTCATATCCATATAAGTATCCCCGAGATGGACCTGCAAGATCCAGGGAGTCATTTGATATAAGAGGCTACTGAATAGATTACATATTTATGGAGAAATTATCATTTATAAGTTTTTCAGGTAAGGGGGGCTTACCTGTATATCCAAAATGGCGACATCTCTAGGGTTTTGGCACCTAGACGTGAGGCGCCAGCAGGCTGGTGATTGGCTGGCCGAGGTCACATGATGTGACTGACAAATCAGAGCTCGCTGTGATGTCACCGGGAGGCCTGGCGCAGGACGGCAGGTAACTGCACCAGCCAGAGTTCCACAGACTTTTGACGCAAGCTGAAGTGCATCAGTGAGCTCTTGAGATTGAAAGTTCTGGGAGCCTCGCTCAGTGGATTTGAGCAGCCATCGCAGTCTACCATTGTCGCAGAGGAATAGGTACTCCTGGGGAGTACAAAGAAGCCAAGTTCACTCGGCAAAGAGGTGCCAAGAACTGGTGGCTATCAATCGGCGACGGAAGGTGAGGGTGACTCTGGGAGAGCAAATCTAGCACCCGTGAGTCCGCCCTGGCACGACGGGCAGTGCTGCAGTAACCGGGTCACGTCTACTGAAGTTCTTGTGGGAAGACACCGCATCCAGATTCAGGAGAGAACGACTCATTGAAGGAGCGAGTGTGGACAGTGGCATGCTTAGTGACTACTGGTTGGACCAGTTTGGAAAATCTGAACCCAGGGGATATGTACGGTGAAGACGCGATTTCTCCACGACGCCTGAGGACCTGTGACCCGCAACTGGAACGCCGAGGAGCGTCCTTGGAACCGTGTACCTTCTACCGTCGGAGGACTGGCGTCGATGGACAGGAGTGATTTAGGTAGATCATTATTTCCCTACCATTGCCCCTTGATGACTAGGCTAGGTAGGCCCTTTACATATATATATCATTAGTGTGTTTTGTTATTATGTTAGTATTAGAGTAGGCTGTAGATCAGCCAGTATTACTACTACTTGGGGAAGACAGCGTGGGATCGAGGGTGGCAACTGGTGGCCGAGAGGACGCCGTCGACGCAGCTGCCCCCCTCGAGGGGGTCTGAGTCCCCCATTTACATTTGCCCAGCTGTCAGAGTTGCCAGAGGTGGCGAGATGAAAGCTGCGAACGTTCTCCAAATCATTTAATTCATATATATACCAATGTGTTATTTCTTTATATGGTTAATGTAGATTTCGTTAGTAAACGTCATATCATTTTTACTGATGTGTTTATGTGCGCCCTCCATCTCTCTCTGAACATTATACAAATGATATTATTGCACTACATCATTATCATTACTATATTGAAAATAGCCTAGTGACTGGTAACATAGACGAAACACTGATATTTATGTAAACGTGCCCTAGTCTTGTAATACTGGATCAATACTGTAATTGTGGTGACGTATCATTGCCTGGCGACCTAGTGTTCAACCACTGAACTGCGTTGCTGGGATGCAGAGTTGCAAGCCCAGCTGGCGACCTTGTGAGTAGTTGAGTGACACAGGTGTATGGACAAGTGACCTGTGACACCTTTGTTACGGCGGGCAAGACTCAGAGGAAGTGCTGTAGCCACATGAAGCAGCGTCTTGAGGGTAGTACTGAGTCTTAATTCACTCTTGCTTGGGACAAGGCTGGAATCACTAGTAGTGGTTCCACCCGTGGTTCGACTGAAGGGCTCCCAGGCGATTAGTGGCTCCCAGGTGTGGGAGCCTAGACTCGCAACGGTGGGTACAGTGTGGTCCTCATCTTAGGTACCGACAGACATTAGAAAGACAAACCCCTTGTAACAGTATTCACCTAGTTGCACTTACAGGGGATGAGCTCTGGCTATATCGGCCCGCCTCTCAACAATCATTCAACCAATGATTTTTTTTCACACACCCAGGAAGCAGCCCGTAACAGCTGTCTAACTCCCAGGTACCTATTTATTGCTAGGTAATAGGAGCATCAAGGTGAAAGAAACTCTGCCCATATGTTTCCGCCATATGAATACTAATTCCGAGTGCTGTCCACTCAGCCACCAGGCACCTCTGGTGTGTGTGTGTGTGTGTCTACTCATCTAGTTGTTCTCACCTACCAGTGCTGGCGGGGGTTGAGCTTTGGCTCTTTAGTGCTGCCTCTCAACTGTCAATCAACTGGTGTACAGATTCTAGAGCCAATTGGGCTCTGTCAAATCTACATTTGAAACTGTGTATGGAGTCAGCCTTCACCACATCACTGCCTAATACATTACATTCGATAACTACTCTGACACTGAAAAAATCGCTCTAAAATCTCTTTGGGTCATTTGGATACTAAATTACAACCTGTGTCCCCTTGTTAGTGTTCCACACGTGCTAAATAGTTTGTCTTTGTCCATAGTGTCAATTTTCCTGAAAACTTTTGTAGGTGATGATCATATCTCTCCTTACTCTTCTGTTTTCTAAAGACGTGAGGTTTAGCTCCCGTAGCCTTTCCTCCTAGCTGATACCTCTCAGTTCTGGGACTAGTCTGATGGCATACTTATGAATCTTCTCTAACTTTACCATGTGTTTAACTAGGTATGGACTCCAAGCTAGAGCTGCATACTCCAGGTGGTTTGACATTGGTGGTATGTTGACCAGACCACACACTAGAAGTTGAAGGGACGACGACGTTTCGGTCCGTCCTGGGCCATTCTCAAGTCGATTGTGATGAGGACAGGTAGGGACAGGCAATAAATAGGCAAGAGAGAGCTGAGGAGGAAAGTAAGGTGTAGGGGATAGTAGTAATGAGAACTGCAGAAGGCCTATTGGCCCATACGAGGCAGCTCCTATTATAACTACCGAAGGAGATAGTAATAGGAATAAGAAGAGGTGGTATACATTGTATACCACCTCTGTAGTATAATGGTGGTATACTACATTGGTGGTATACAACGTCTTGAACGATTCCCTACACAAGTTTCTAAAGGCAGTTCTTATGTGGTCCAACCTAGCATATGCCGCTGATGATATCCTTTTGATGTGGGCCTCTGGAGACAGGTTCGGTGTGATATCAATCCCCAGATCTTTCTCTATATTTGACTCTTGCAGAATTTCACCTCCCAGATGGTACCTTATTTTCAGCCTTCTGCTCCCTTCGCCTAATTTCAATAATTTACACTTTCCTGAATTATACTTTAGTAGCCCTTTTCTAGACTATTCCTCCAGTTTGTCCAGGTCATCCTGCAGTCTCTGACAATCTTCATCTGTCTTGATTCTTCTCATAATTTGTTCATAGCAAACATTGAGAGAAATGAGTCTATACCCTCTGGAAGATCGTTTACATATATCAGAAACAGGATGGGTCCAAGTAAAGAACTCTGTGGGATTCCGCTGGTGACATCTCGCCACTCTGATGTCTTCCCCCTCACAGTCACTAGCTATTTCCTGTTGTTCAGATACTCCCCTACCCACTGAAGAACCTTACTTTTTACTCCTGCCTGTTTCTCAAACTTTTGTAACAGCCTTTTATGGAGTACTGACTCAAAGGCTTTCTGCCAGTCCAAGAAAATGCAGTCTGCCCACCCTTCTCTTTATTGCCTAATTTTTTTCGCCTGGTCATATAATTCTATTAAACCTGTGAGGCACGATTTACTATCACTGAACCCATGCTGGTGGTGTGACACAAAGCTATTTCCCTCCAGATGCTCTATGAGCCTTTTTCCTCACGATCTTCTCCATCACCTTGAATGGTATACAAGTTAGGAAAACTGGCTTGTAGTTCAGTGCCTCTTGCCTGTCACCCTTTTTGTATATTGGGACTACATTAGCTGTCTTCCAGCTTTCCGGTAGGTCTCCTGTTTCCAGGGATTTGTTATACCCCATAGAGAGTGGCACACACTTAGTGCTTCTGCACCCACTTTTAGTATCAATGAAGAGATTTTGTGTGGCCCAACAACCATTATCACATTCAGCTCCAATAGACTCCTTTTGACCTCATATTTGGTGAGCTCAAAATCCTCCAAAGTTGCTTGGTTTACCACCTTCTCTCTTAGTACAGGGGCTTCTCCTTGCTCTATTGTGAAGACCTCCTGGAATCTCTTGTTGAGTTCTTCACACACCTTCTTGTCATTCTCTGTGTATCTGTTCACCTTTTTCTTAGCTCCATCACTTATTCTTTCACTGCTGGCTCTATAGACCTGCTACACCCACATGTCAACTCCCCATATGTGTACGTCTCAAGAAACAAGAAACATTTTGTGGATGCTCTTCTGCAAGGGACAGTAGGTGATATAAAGTTCTCCCTTCAAGATAATCCATCACGAAACAAGAAGATGGATGAATACCTGGTCTACAGATACCATCACGAACATCCACTAGAGTGGGCCTATGAATTAGACAGGGTTCACCTAGCAAGAAGATTGAACAAGAATGGTAAACCTACCGATCAAATAGTCATAGTCTGGAAGAAGCCTTAGCCGCCACCTGACAAGTATTGGTTTGGTGGGTTGTATGCGCGCCCCAGCACGTTCAGGGTGTGAGAGCCAGACCCTGTGGAGTGTTACGAGTGCTGAGGCAGTGGCCACATAGCTAAGCACTGCTGGTGCCCCACACCCAATTGTGCTCTGTTCTGGTCCTCATGTACTGAAGGACTGTCCGTATAAGAAGACCAGAGGCCAAAGAAAGCTGGAACAGGGGCAACAGAACACTAACATAAGCAGAGCAACAACCTGGAACTGGGGCTCCGTCTAATCCGTCGCTGAGATGTTTCAGATTTGGTATGGAAGGAGTAAACCATCATCTAAACTGATGCCGGTTCTAGTACTGTTTACCCACCCCATAGTGGTGACAGTACCAGCAACGCCCCTGACAACACACAACAGCCTGAGACAACAGTTGAAGGAAAGTTGGCAGCCTTGCAAGCACAGGCAACAGAAATGGCAAAAATTATACAGACGCTACGTCGCGCTCTTTCACAAGAGATATAACAGCCTCCACACTGCTGTGTCACAGCCAGGTCAGCGCTGGTAAAGGTACCTGTGGTGGTGGTGACGGCGGCGGCGGGGGCGGCGGCGGTAAAATTTTTAAAATTTTGCCCCGAGGGGCGAGTTTATTGGGCAGCGCCACTCATCTTGTGAGTGGACATACCGCCATAGCAGCATGTACAACACTCCCCAATAGGAAGAAAACCCGCTGGGTTGTTCATCCTGTCACTTGTACCCAGACACAGCTGGGACTTGCTTAACTGTCTCAAGTGAACAGCTCCTCAATTAAGAAGATTAACATCTGTCAACCCTTAAAAGCTTACGTTATCTTGCGGGTGCAAAATGGGGAAATCTTTTAAGAACAGTATCAATATTTGACAAAAAGTGCTTTCCTAACACAAACAATGGGGGGTGTATTATTCTACACATGCCTCTAATGTCTCTCAGGTGTTCACATTCACGTAGATAGTGGTCAAGGCGGTGTCCGTCACTCTCACCACAGATTCTGCAACTTTGCTGATCAACTGTTGTTTCCATTCCATATCTCCATGGATATTTGTATCCAAGACGGATTCTCGCTATTACTGATTCTCTCCCTCGTCCTCCTCCTCTTCGGCCATAATGATTGGGATTGCCAGCTGCAACCATGTTGTACCATCGTACAGATTCACTGCAGATTCACTGTGCTTCTATCGTCAGTTACATTGTCATGGTGATGTTGCCTGACAATACCTCTAATTTGTAATAGAGTCTTGGGTATAAAGTATTCAATATGGTCTCCTTCAGCGTCTTCAGCAGCCAGCACATCTGCTCGTTCATTCCCACATATTCCAACATGGGAGGGGATCCACAGAAACTTGATGACTCTTCCCTGATTGGTAAGTACTCTCACAGCTCTCTTAGTTTCAGCGACTATTGCAAGATTTTCTGCCCGATTTTTACTTAGGCTTTGCAGTGCTGCTTTTGAATTGGTGCAAATCACTGCACCATTAGTGTTCCGTTCAAGAAACCTTAACGCCATAACAATGGCTGTTAGCTCTGCTTGCATTGAAGAGGCATAGTTCTCAATACGTGCTTTTTCTTCATTTCTGCGTTGGAAAGTATTATCCTTGATTACAGTGTATGCTGCACCAGCCCTGCCATTGACAGGATTAGATGACTCGTCAGTGTAGATTTGATCTAGTTCATCTCCGGCTTCTTTATAAATTTCCTCGAGATACTTGTGCCTCATTTCTTGTGGTAATATGTTGGATTTTTTCATTGCCATTTCCTTGATGATGATCTTGCATGAGTCATCCTCCCAGGGAAGTAACCTCTCTACAGGCAGGAGCTCACGGGCTTGCTCAAGCAGGTGAAGCTCTTCGAGGTAGCAGACTGATCTGTGATGCCATTTTTTGCTTCTCCTGTTTCCCCCTGAAAGTAGCACATAACTCAGTTTTTTCTTAGCAATATCATTGTAATGGGGATCTCTGGCTATCCTAATTGCAAGCTTAGCATTCAGCTCCTTAATTCTGCTTTTAGCACAGGGAAGGGACAACTCCTCTCGTAGACTAGACGTTTTGGCAGTTCTTGGAACTCCAAGAATGATTGTCATGGCTTCATTTTGAATGCTTTCAAGCCTTTTCATATCGCTTTGGGAGTAGGTGCACAGAACTGGTGCGGCATAGTCTATGACGGAGCTCACATAGGCTGTGTACATCATTTTAAGCACTGCAATAGGGCTCCATGTCCCTTCCAGGTCATAGCTTTCAGTGCCCCGAGTCGACTTTTGCATGTTCCTATGAGTTGAATGAGCTCCTCTCTCTTTCCCTTGTTAGAGCCGACAGTGACGCCAAGGTACCGATAGTGGTCAACCCATTCAAGTGTTACACCATTAATTTGCAGTTCTTCATTTGCTCTCCGCTTGTGATGGGAGTATGCCTTCGTCTTGTTTGTGGAGAGAGTGAAACCGAGCTCAATACATTTCCTTCTAAGGAGTTCAATGGACTGTTCAATTTTTCCCAAGGTGGGAGCTTGTATTAGGACATCATCTGCATATCCCACTTGTTGTGTTCCTTCCGGAAAATCAATATTTGCAATGGCGTTCATAAGTACAATGAATAGTGCAGGGCTTAAGACTCCGCCTTGGGGGGGGGGGGGGGTCCCCGAGTTCCATACTCATTGTTCTGGAGACTGCTCCATTGAAGCAAACCTTGGCTTTCCTCCCTGTGAGGTAGTCTTCAACCCATTTCGTAAGTCTCCCCTTGACACTCATGCATGCAAGCTCGTCCAGGATCGCAATCCCCTGTGCTTTGTCGAAGGTTCTTTTGATGTCAACAAATACAGAGTACCTAGCCGTGTCATTAGCCAAGTAATTAACTATACAATTTGCTGAGCTCCGTCCTTTAACAAATCCATTGACCCCCTCCCCTAACCTCCCTATTTTGTGCAATAGTCGGTTTAGGATGATCCTTTCAAGCATCTTACAAGTGCATGACACGAGACTGATAGGTCTGTAATTACCAGGGTCATTAGGCTGCGGTATGGGAACAATTATTGTGTGTTTCCATTGTGTGGGCAACACTCCACTTAGGAATGACTTGTTAAACAGGTGGAGTAGTGGATTCCCAGACACTTCACACAGTGCATTGAGTATTTCGTAGGTGACGCCATCTTCACCAGGTGCTGTACTTTTACCCTTTTTCATAGCGCCCCTTACTTCCTGGGCTGTGATTGGTTCCCCATATTCGTCATCACTAGACAGTGCTCTTGTTATCCTAATTCTTCTGTCATCATGTTGCAGGAGCTGTTCCCTGCTGATTTCTGCAGGGAGGGAGGAGGATGATGCATCACTCCACTTGTGAATTAGTTCTTCAGCCTTACCCTGGGGGTCTTTGTGAGCCGCAGGCCGGGCTCTGCCACTCTTAGCTATCTGAATTTTTTTCCCACACTTGTCTTGCAGATGTTTCCCGTCCAATAGAGCTAGTGAACTCAAGCCTTTGTCTTTCCCGCTCTTTAATCTTCTCTTCCCTGGCTACTTGACACATAGTTTTAAACAACTCTTGGTTACTTTCAGTGGGATGTCTCCGGTACTCTCTACTCATGTCTCGCACATTTGCGTTAAGCATCTTTATGTAATCGTTCTCATACCATTTTATTTTCTTTTTCTGAGGGGTTACTTCGCCCAGGCGTACGACGCGGAACTCTGAGACAGCTCTCAATTTGGTGATTAAGGTCATCAACAAATGTATCAATGTCTTCTGGGATTTGGTATTCCGTGAACCAGTCACTCATCCTGTTTATGAAGTGCGGCCTCATATCTGGTCCGAGTGATAACCTTTTTCTTTTATTTGTCTCTTTCCTTCTCTTGCTCATGTCGACGGTGGTAATCAGTGCCCAATGGTCACTACATAAACTGTGTACAATGTGTGTACTGGCATCCGTGTCCTGTGCATTCAGCAGGAGAGCATAGTCTAGTCTTCCTCCTCTGAGCGGCGGCGACGGCAATGGTGGCGGCGGCGGCAGTGGTGGCGGCGGCGGCAGTGATGGCAGCAGCGGCAGCGGCGGCAGTGGTGGCAGCGGCGGCAGTGGTGGTGGCGGCGGCAGTGGTGGCGGCGGCGGCAGTAATGGCAGCGGCGGCAGTGGTGGCAGCGGCGGCAGTGGTGGCAGCGGCGGCAGTGGTGGTGGCGGCGGCAGTGGTGGCGGCGGCGGCAGTAATGGCAGCGGCGGCAGTGGTGGCAGCGGCGGCAGTAATGGCAGCGGCGGCAGTGGTGGCAGCGGCGGCAGTGGTGGCAGCGGCGGCAGTGGTGGCGGCGGCGGCAGTGATGGCAGCGGCGGCAGCGGCGGCAGTGGTGGCAGCGGCGGCAGTGGTGGCGGCGGCGGCAGTGATGGCAGCGGCGGCAGTGGTGGCAGCGGCGGCAGTGGTGGCGGCGGCGGCAGTGGTGGCGCCGGTAGCAGAGATGAGAGCGACAATGGAGGCGGTGACGGTGACGTCGTCAGTTAACTCATGGATGACAGCAGTGATAGTGACACAGAAACATTAACTGGAAAAGGAAGTCGACCCACACCAGCATACATTAAAATGATAAACGAACTTAACGAACGCTTTCGAGTCATGTACCAGAGTGAAAATGATAATATACTGCATGACAGTGCTTATGCCATGAAACTTAGAGAACATTCACTCACGGACCATCCCGAGTTGCTCAGTGATCAAGAGACTGAAGACATCACCAGGTGATACTGACGACACCAAACACCAGGTTAGTGCGGCTCTTTACGTCGTAGAGTCACTAATTAACACATTGTGGAAGTGGGACAAGGACAACAATGGGACCACCAGTCCCAGGGAGGAACAACACCAAGATGATGGCTGCGGCTGACACAAGGACCATTAGGTTTCTGAGTTGGAACATTCGTAGCATCAACAAAACACTTAATGATCTAATTGCACAAGTTACCAGTAACAACATAGATATAATTGCTATACAGGAGCCCTACACGTCCATCATGATAAACAAAACCCCACCAAAGATCAGAGGGTATGCATCCTATAATAACAGTAACGCCACAGGCCTACTTACATACATCAGAAGTGATTTACCGCACACTCTTGTGAGCACGTCACACAATGTACACACACAGTACCGTCACTTTCATGTACAAACTGCAGCAGGCCATTTCTCATTGTATATGCCATAAGCCAGAAACTCAACGTAACATTGCTCCCAGATCTGGACAATCATGGGACAATATACATGGGAGATTTTAATGCTAGACATATTACGCTGGGAGACATTACTAACAACGATAATATATGCAAATTTATCAAATATGTTTATGACAACAGATTAATCGTGTATACTACAGATATCCAAACTCATTTATTAGGAGGCAGACTTGATTATATAATGGGTAGAAACCTTATGCAAGATAATATGGAATGTTCGTTGGTAAATCACTTGGTTAGTGATCACTATGTAGTTTCAGCTTCTTATGAGGTACAGTGTGATGTACCTAATAGACACCAGAGACTGAAAATTAATTTTCCATATTGTTTGCATAACCACCATATTAATTGTATTTCAAGATGGTATCAAGAATACACAATAACGAATGTACAATCCTTCTCCAGAGACCACTTAGACTGGATGGTAGAGCGACGGTCTCACTTCATGCAAGTCGGCGTTCAATCTCCGACCGTCCAAGTGGTTGGGCACCATTCCTTCCCCCCTGTCCCATCCCAAATACTTATCCTGACCCCTTCCAAGTGCTATATAGTCATAATGGCTTGGCGCTTTCCCCTGATAATTCTCTCCCTTCCCTCCAGAGATCTCGTTGATACAATTATTACCTACAACGACACATGGGTGTGTTGGGGAACAAGACGTAAGCCTAGCAGAAGTGGGCAACACCTACCACCACACATATGGGTCCTTGACCCCGTATTTATTAAAGAACATGAACGAGTAAAGAAGCTTGGAGATACATACAAACGAACCAAAGCACAAGGTGATTCGCATGCATTCCTTGTCGCAAATAGAGAGGTGAGAGACATGAGCAACGCTGTACGTAATAAACATTGTGAAGAGTTCCTACAAAGTATAAATGAGCAAACAACACTTGTTGAAGTTTGGGAAAAGATACGAAAAATCTCTAGCAGCAGCCCAACCAAACCGCTGCACCACAGCCCACTAGAACAAGCAAACATCCTCCTTGATCAATGTGCACTAACATCGAGCTACGACTCACTCCCAATTAACATACAGCACAAACTTGATGACACACGCCCCAACAGACAACAAACCATCAATCTTGCCTGTACAGCTATCGACGAGTCGGACCTTAATGATGTAACTGAATGGGAATTAAATCATACACCTAAGACGGGCAAATCAACTGCTGGAGAGGACGGTATTACTTACAGTCTACTGAGATCAGTGTCACAAGTACCAGGTAATCCACTTTTAGCGTTACACAGAAGGAGTTTACGTGAAGGAGTATTACCTGATGCTTGGACAAAGAGTGTCATTGTTCCCATCCCCAAACCACACTCAAATAATTATAGACCCATATCTCTAACATCGTGTGTCTGTAAAGCGCTTGAACACATTGTCCTTAACCGACTCATGTATCGTATACAGGGGCACCTGTCACCCCAACTGTTTGGATTTATGCCTGGGCTCAGTACACAACACTGCTTTTGCTGAGTACTTCGCAAATATTGAAGCTTCCCCTCAAACAGTCTTCATCGACCTAGCAGCAGCTTTTAATACAGCAAACCTGCCCGAAACGCTACGCGTACTAGTGGCTGTACAAGAATGTAACAACTCTTGTATATATCTCAAAAAAAAAAAAAAAAAAAACAGAAATCATACTGGAACAGCTTGCCGAGCTGGGAATACAAGGAAAATTACTGAAATGAATAAAGGGCTATTTGTCTAATCGAACAGCTTATGTTTTGTTTAATGGTGTTAAAAGTACAGAGGTCAAACACTTTTAACTGGGAACTCCACAAGGAGGGGTCCTCAGCCCCTTGTTGTTCAACATTCTGATGCATAAACTTATTAAAGATCTTCCAACTAATAATGAAGACACGGTCATTTATTATGCTGATGATATATGTTTACAGGATGTCTCCGAGCCTAGAATGCAAGTTCTGCTCGATGCTTTTGCTACTAGAGTTGAGGAATGTGGCCTTCTTATCTCTGTACAGAAATCTCGTGCCCTCATTCCATGTGGTATTCCACCACCCAATTATCATTTAGATGGGCGAGCACTTGAGAACTGCGAGTCTTACAGATACCTTGGTGTCCCCATTAACGACCCTGGGTTCCTTCAAGAGGAGACTCTGGGAGAGATTAAAGCCCTTGCGGGTCCTTGTTGTAGTCAGTCTTGGAATTAACGTGAGACTTTCTAAAATTTTGTATGTATCATTTATACGTTCTGTGATTGACTACAATGAT
Source organism: Procambarus clarkii (assembly GCF_040958095.1). Lineage (NCBI taxonomy): Eukaryota > Metazoa > Arthropoda > Malacostraca > Decapoda > Cambaridae > Procambarus > Procambarus clarkii. Next base: position 13,303,885 of record NC_091155.1, read on the forward strand.
CTACATCTCACACTGTATACAGACAAAGAGCTGAAACCTTGCAAAATGAAGTTATGCATCTCATCCTCGGACCTCCAAACTCCACGAGAATAGTTAATATGAGAGCAGAGTTAAAATTACCTACCATAATTGAGAATTTTGTCTATTAGCACAGTTTTCGGCGTGAAGGCATTGAGTAGATCTAGGCAACCCATGAAGTTTCAAACTAGACTTTCTAATATGCTTCACTCACCTGAGGTCTATAGAAGAACAGGGAAATCTGATTATGCATTTTGGTTCTACACGGTAGCCAACTCCATCAAAATATTAAATATGTACCCAACTCAATTAATGATTAATCAACCAATTACTCCATGGGATAACTGGAATCGATCACTTGATTTTGTAAATGCACCCAAGAAAGATAGTGTACACGTTACATTATTAAAACAGTTACACTGAAAATCATCACTGGGAGTACTCAGGGTATGGGTAACGATGTGAATCAGTGCTATACCGACAGTTCTTTAGAAGGTGGACGATGTACCGGATGCGCATGTTATATATTTGAACAATCTTCTCTCGTACATAAAGCAATGAAGCGCGTCAATGACTGGGCAAGTACAACTCAAACCGAACTTGCAGGCATATACCTTGCCACTGAATTTTTAAAAGTCAAAGGCAGTGGACTTACATACTGTGACTCGCAGAGTGCACTCCTGGCATTGAATGCACATAGTAGTAACACCCAGAAAGTATTCAGTGGTATTCGAATGGATGTTTTAGCTGCTAAAGAAAACAGATTTGAAATCAAATTCCTATGGATATCATCACATGTTGGCATCTCAAGGCATGACAGTGTTGATATGCTTGCAAAGACAGCCTGTATAAAACCAGTAGTAGAAACTGATATAGGTGTTTCATTAGCAGTGACATAAAAAATACTGAAACAAATATCTAATGAAAATCTCACTTAAACAAATATCTAATGAAAATCTCACGGACCTATTAAATTCACAAAGACCTGAAAGCTGTAGCATTAAATATTATGATAAATATCGTGAGGAGACATTCACATATGGGACTAATAGAACAAGAACCCGGCAATGTGATGTTATAGTGGCCAGAATACGCCTGGGATATAGACGTATGTGGCAGCTTTCTCAAAACCCAAATGTCGAGTACACAATGTGTCAACTTTGTGAAAGAGAAAACATGCACTCTCTTAAACATTATATTGTAGAATGTCCCATATTGCCTGACTTTCGCCCTCCTGGGCTGAGGTGTGCTGAACACTGGAATTACTATATGAATACTGGAACACTTGATATATTGGACTTGTACCCAAGATTGATCATGTAATGTATCAATTATACAATGTAAGCAAGCTATATAAACTGAGCTTGTAAAAGCATTTTAATCACCTTCAGTGGTTAAGTGCTTAATAACACTAGTTTCTCTATCAGCTATTTTACCCTCTCAGAGTAGGAGAGCTATAAATGTATGTCTATGTACGTATGTATGTGTGTGTGTGTATGTATATATATGTATATGTGCATATGTATATGTATGAGTATAAAGTATATGTGGAAGTTGATCAAAATTACATTTCACCTTTGTAAATGCACATTAATAACACTATGTAAAAGACACATCGACCACTTTATGTAGAGCAGACGTAACTCTACGTATCTATCCGTGTATTTATGTCTATAAGTTAGATTAATGTTACGGCCACTTAGAACCAGTCAGTAAGTAATTATCAAAGAGAAGGCACCAAACCGGGAAGGTTATGTAGCACCATCAATTGTGCGGGATAATCAGAGGGCGCTAAATATCACCATGGACGGCAATACGAGAACAGAAACGCATAAGGCGAACGATATCAAAAGTATCCGAGTCACCGAGAATACTATCGAGAGACAAGGGACCTCGGGGGACGATCGGAAAACAGGACACATGCTCGTCCCAGAAGTCAGGACTTTCAACAAGGATATGCACGACCGTAAGAGGGACAATGCAATTAGGACAACAAGGAGCAGGGCATCGCTCCATCAAGTAACCATGAGTTAAGCAAGTATGGCCAATACGCAGCCTCGCCAGAGCCGTTTCCCATTGCCGGTTACGGTGGTAGGAGGGCGGCCACGAGGATACACAACCTTTAAGAGAACGTAGTTGTTACCAGTAACAGACGACCAACAAGCCTGCCAACGGGTAAGGATGGAGAAATGGATAACCGGGTAAAAGTCGGAATAAGGAATACCTTTACGAGAGCTGGGACAAGAGTGGACAGCCTCCCTGGCGGCAGCATCCGCACACTAATTTAAAGAGACACCAATATGGCTCGGAACCCAACAAAACTCAACTGACTTAAATTTACTGTGAATAAGAAATAACCAATGCTGGATCTCGACAACCACTGGATGAACCTGATTCAGGGACTCGAGAGCTATGAGGGAATTACGAGAGTCAACAACAACTACAAAGGAAGATTGACAACCAGAAAGCAGGAGACAAAGAGCATAGAGTATAGCATAAAGCTCCGCTGTGAAGATGCTAGTCTCCGGAGGTAAGCGACACATATAAGTGTGATCAGGAAAAACGACAGAGTAGCCAACACCGTCCGCAGACTTAGACCCATCAGTGAAGACGGAAACGGAGTGCGAGTGAGAAGAAAAGTGCTCAATGAAAAGGCGTTTTAGAACCGTAGGAGGGGTAAAAGCTTTAATGATGTGGGCCAAGGATGTACAAAACTGCAGAAGGAGGACTCTCCACGGGAGCAAAAAAGGAACACGGAGAAATATTAGAAATACAAACGGAAAGAATCCTGTAAGCGAGATAACCGGACAGAAAGAGGGAGGTGGTAAAGAGGAACAGGACCCGCAGGAGGGGTAAAAGTTAAAGCACGACAGAGGCGAGAGGAAGGATGTTGCAAGGATCGTGCAAGATAGCGAAGACAGTAGCGATCACGGCGGTCCTGGAGAGACAGGAAGCCAGTGTCAACATACAAGCTGAGGACGGGAGTCGAACGAAAGGCACCAGTACTGAGGCGCAACCCATTTTGGTGCAAAGCATCAAGATGGCGAAGAGTAGAAGGAGAAGCAGATGAGTAAGCAGGGCAACCATAATCGAGCTTAGACAAGACGAGAGAGGAATGTAAAGCAAGGAGAGTGTGCCTATCTGCTCCCCAAGACGTATGGGACAATACCCGAAGGAGGGCAAGGGCCTTAGAGCACTCAACACGGAAGTAAGAGATATGGGGAGACCAAGACAAACGAGTGTCAAAGAATAACCCCAAAACCTTCACGGAATCTTTGTACTCAAGGGGATGACCATAAAGTGACAAAGAGGGATGAAGAACGACCTGTTTCCGAGTAAAAGTCATAGCGCAAGTCTTAGTAGAAGAGAACTTGAAGCCATGATCGGTGGCCCAAGACGACACGGCATGAATCGCAAGTTGAAACCGACGTTGAAGGAGAGGCGAATCATCACCCTGACAGCAAAGGGTAAGATCATCGACATAGAGAGCGGAGAAGACGCCTGAAGCAAGAGAGGAAAGAAGACCATTGAGGGCAACCAGAAAAAGAGTAGTGCTCAGAACACCACCCTGGGGCACACCTTCGTATTGCTGAAAAGAGGCAGAGAGAGCGGTACCAAGTCGCACCCGAAAGGAACGACGAGAGAGGAAGCTGCGGAGAAAGAGAGGGAGATAACCACGAGGGCCAAAAGAATGAAGCTGGGATAGAATATATCGCCAAGTGGTGTCGTAAGCCTTTTCCAGGTCAAAAAGGACGGCAACAACGGAGGTCTTCGCAGCAAAAGCAGTACGTATATAGACCTCCAAGTTCACCAGGACATCTGTCGTGCTGCGGCACTTGCGGAAACCAAATTGAGAAGTTGAGAGGAGGTGATGGTGTTCCAGGAACCACATCAGACGAACGTTAACCATACGTTCAAAGAGTTTGCAGACACAACTTGTGAGGGCAATAGGGCGAAAGTCATTAGGGAATGTTCCCAGAGACCCTGGTTTGCGAACAGGAAGGACAACGGCATCGAGCCAGTCCTCAGGGACTGACGACGACTCCCAGATCTGATTATACAGACTCAGTAAATACTGAGACATGCACGGAGGTTAGATGGCGAAGCATCTCATAATGAATGCCATCGGAGCCCGCTGCCATAGAACCGCAGAGGGCCAGGGCAGAACGAAGTTCAGAGAGAGAGAGAAGGGATCGTTATAGGGAAGTCGAAGACGAGTGCAGAAATCGAATGGACGAGATTCAAGGACAGGTTTATGAAGAAGGAAAGATTGGGGAAGATGAAGACCAGAGCTAACAGAAGAAAAGTGGGAACCCAGTTCGGCAGCAACCTGCAACGGGTCCGCCACAAGAGTACCACGGAGGTGAAGGACCGGTGAAACATCGGGAATGAACTTACCCGCTATCTTGCGGATACACTTCCAGATCTGCGGCAGAGGAGTTTCGGACGTAATGATGAAGACATAAGATGCCCAACATTCACGTTTAGCCGTACATATGGCCCTACGGGCCACCCTACGGGCGAGTGCGGTGGCCCTACGGGCCACCGCACTCGCCTTCCGAAAGAAAAGAAAAGAATCGGCCGTCTGCCGACGATGGTGTCTCGTCCAGGCTGCACGCTTACAGGGGACAGCCCGAGAACAATCTGCATTTCACCAGGGAACGCACTTCCCTGGACCTCGAGAGGAAGAGTGAGGAATAGAGCGGAGGGCAGCGTCGAAAACAGTGTCATGTAAAAGGAGGAGAGAGCGAGGGAGAGGCAGAAGGGAGAGGTCAGAGAGAGCAGCACTGAGGGTAAATAGGTCCCAGTCCGCTTTAGCAAACTGCCACCTAGGGAAGGAGAGGGGAGGGTGAAAAGAGAGAAAGGTAACAAGGATGGGGAAATGGTCACTGCCATGGAGGTCATCAAGAACCTGCCACGTGAAATCCAAGTAAAAAGAAGACGAGCAAAGAGAAAGATCAAGACAGGAAAGGGTGCGAGTCCGAGAGTCCAAATGAGTGGGCTCACAAGAATTCAGAAGAGACAGAGAAGAAGAGAGGATAAACGGCTCAAGAAGGCGACCTCGGGTGTTTGTCAGAACATCACCCCAAAGGGAATGACGACAATTGAAATCACCCAGCAGGAGCACAGGCTCCAGCAAGGAATCCAGTACGTGTTTCAGATCAGGAAAAGAAAGCGGGACACTGAGAGGGAGATAAATGGAACAAACTGTGTACCATTTCCCCACAAAGATACGAGCAGCAGAAACAATAGAGAGGCGAAGGAAAAAGTAAAGGGACAAAGGGAACATCAGAGCGAATCAAGAGATCAGATGAATTAGAAACCCCAGCAACAGCTGAGGGGGGGGGAGAGAAAGGAATAGCCACGAAAGCGACCAGGACGAGCACCAAGCATCGGCTCCTGGAGACAAACACAAAGGGGCGAAAACCGCGAAATCAGAAGTTAGAGTTCAAGGAAATTGGCGTAATAACCTTGAACGTTCCACTGAAGAATAGACATCGACGAGAAGAGAAAGGACAACAACAGAGAACAAGGAAGAAACAAAGGCAAAAGAGCAACATAGCACTTTAAAGAATATCAGGGTCGGGGATCAGGGTCAGCAAAGTCAGGGTTAGGGGGCATGGGTAAACTGAGCAAAGACGAAGGGAAGGAAGCGGAAGAACAGACCAGAGGTGGATGGGCGGGATCCGGAGGAGGAGGAGACAACCGAGAGGAGCAGTCAAGGACAGCAGCAGGAAGAGGGGGGGGAGAAAGAGGGGAGCGCACCTCAGCAAGGGCAGCAACCGAGAGGGAAGCGGGGGCCAAAGAAACCTCAATAGCAGGAACAAGGGGCACAACCACCGAAATGGGAGGGGATGGAGCGATAGAGGCAGAAGTAGGGGCTGAGGAAGAAAGCGAAGCCTTCGTACCCGCCGGGGAGGAGGAAGGAGAGGAGCCAGGCTTACGCTTCTGACTTAAAGAGACAGATGTCCAAGCAACTACGTACTGGGCAACGGATTCCAGCGTCTCAACAGGAGAAGCTGAACGACAGCACACATGACGGCCGTTTGGAGAGCGATGGACATCAGCCCGCACCGACAGGCGGCGGGGAGAGTCAATAGACGAAGGGGAAGGATGGGAAGGAGGATTGGAGGGAGACGAGGAAGAAGACACAGGTGACATGACAGACCGGGTAGAATAATGGGAACCCCAGACAGAGGACCAGGAGGGGGACCCTTCAGGACAGAACTCAAAGGAACAGGAGGGGGCAGTAGGCGTATCAGGGTCCAAGGCCTGGAAACGGTCGAGAGTCTGAGGAATGTGGGAAGGACGAGGAGAGGAAGAGCGCAACACGCGAGCATAAGAGATATTAGCATAAGGCGGGAGCCGGATAACCTGGCGTCTCGCCTCCGGAAAAGAAAAATGCTCCCGGTGCTTCAAGTTGAGGACGGCTGCCTCAAGCTTGTAATGGATACACGCACGGGAGAAGGCAGGATGGGCCTCACCGCAGTTGAGGCAACGAGCCTGGGGAGAAGAGCACTCCGACTTAGAGTGACCTTCGCCACCACACAAAGGACAGAGAGAGACAGTTCCCGAGCAGCGGAGGGCACCATGCCCAAACCTCCAGCACTTGTTACAGAGTCTAGGAGAATGAATGTACTCTTGGAGAGAGCACCTGGTACCAGCAAGAATGACAGAGGGTGGAAGGGCCCCTTGTTCCATCAAAGGTGATCTTCACAACTCGAAGGGGTTGACGGCGACGACCACGAGGGGGACGAGTAAACGTGTCTAACCAGAGGACAGAATGGCCCTGGGCCTCAAGGATATGCTGAATATCAGCATGGCAGTCCTGCAGATTCCGAATACCAGTCGCATCATTGGGCGGGAGGAGAATAGTGCCAACACTGGCATTCAACTGAGCATTCTTGGAGACCCGAACAGGGGTCTCGCCAAGGCAGGATAAAGCAGCCAAGTGGGAGGCCGCATCCTGAGAAGGAGCAGCAACGACACGTGTACTGAGATGGATGGGGTTGAAGGTGACAGAGGCATCCACGGAATCAACAAGGTGCCTATGAAGGGAGAAATCGTCAGGAGGCGCAGAATCAAGAGGGAGGAGATCAAGGTATTTGGCCCACGAAGCGGGACCAAACAAGGCTTGATATGCATCAGAACGGGAAGGAATCGAGCGAGTACGGCCGTGTCGAGGACAGCGTTGAGAACTTCCAGAGAGAGAGGGGTTAAAAGGCGCAGTAGTCACAACAAGAGACTGAGCCGTGCCAGGGGACGAGGTAGTCACCACTGGGGGCTTGAGGCTCGACCCAACCTCAGAGGAGGGAGGGGAGGCGAGGGGAGTAGTCAGAGAGGCCAAAGGAGGAGCAAGGTCGGGGCCCAATGCAGCGGAGGCTACAGAGCCCGGTCTTCCAATACGGAGCGACTCAGGAGGCTTGATCGCCCACCCCACGAACCTGAGAAGGTAAATAAGGAACAGAATTAGACATAGGTATGAAGAGAAAAATATTCATTCACGAATGTGCCCCCATACCCACCATGGAGCCACAATTAGAGGCAGGACACCCAACAAGAAGCCATCGCCGATCATGTCGGGGCCCCCTAGGGGTGCGTCGTGAGTATACACCCCACAAACGCCACCTTAAGAACCGTCAGTCCGTCGAGATCGGGTTCAGTGACGAAAGGAGGATTGACAATAAAAGGTTCCCCTTGCTCTCGACGTTGGGTACTACAGTTCTACGGGTGCAAGAGTATGCCTCCCCAAGCACCCGGGCATCAAAATAGAAGAAGTCCAAAAGAATTACCAAAACAAGCAAAAGGTCGGCAGGAAACGACAAACAGATAGGAGAAGAGGGGGAGAAAAACGAAACATAAGGAAAAAGGAAAAGCAATCTGGCACAATTAGAGAAGACAGCAGCAGGAGCATAAGGCCACAAAAGGACAGAGGACTGTCCCACGGAGCATCACACTCTGGCAGCCGTCCACCAAGCCCCCTCACGGCGCCAACAAGCCGGATGGGGAGGGGGGCCACTTAGGATCAGTAACCGGGTTCTTGAAGTTGTAACCTCTTTTATAGTATCCAACCCCCAAGTCGGTAGTATACTTTCAAGAACTGGCTGTATAGTGCAATAAAGAATAAGGGGGGATAAACAATACATTATTCCTTTCATCAATATATTTACACTTTCACTGTTGAAAATATATTAGATTAAATTATACACTATTATATACGATTAAATGATTATAACGACACTAATGTACAAGAGTGTCGCTTTCAAGCAGGGCACAAGTGTTTGCAGTGTTCACCAACTCTGGTGTTTTACCGTCTAGTACCGTGTGCACGTGTACTGACAAACACCGCTGAATTCACCGTTTACGTGCACCAGTCCACCGAAACAGTCTCACGAGGTGCCTACACCCCACTTTCGCTCTCCAGCTACTTGCTGGCAGAGGAGTTCAGCGACACGCTGGAAGGGGTCTCAAACGCACTCACACAGGGGTAGCTAATTTCTCAGCAGAAGCCTCTAGCCGCTTGCGAGCAGCACTTCACGACAGGCACCTCACTGTTACTCTTCCAAGCCAATCCCGGGTAAGCCGATCTGCGTATATTACCAGCAAACACATTGCTCAGATCGGCGGCGGCTTAGTCTTCTTCCAGAACCAAGCTGAGAATACGTGGACTGCCCAAGGTAAACAGCTTTCCTCAGCACAATCAGCTCCACACTTTACCTCTATGGACATAAAACATCGTCAATTAGATAGACGGTACACTGGAGAAACTATGAGGTAACACTCATTTACCTGGGAGTTAACATTATGCTCGTAGCACAACCCCAACCCGTTCTCGCAAATTCGTAAAGTCAATATTGACTTATTAACTACGTGCATAGGTGATATACTAAACATAATAGATACCCTTAAAAAGATTCATAGAAAACACCGACCTTACCTAACCTTGTTAGTATCTTAAGATAAGCATCTTATTGCTTCGTATTTACAATTATTACTTAACCTATACCTATTATAGGTTAGGTAATAATTGTAATTACGAAGCAATAAGATGCTTATCTTAAGATACTAACAAGGTTAGGTAAGGTCGGTGTTTTCTATGAATCTTTTTAAGGGTATCTATTATGTTAAGTATGTCACCTATGCACATATTTAATAAGTCAATATTGACTTATTAAATTTGCGAGAACGGGTTGCACAACCCAGATGGCGCTGATCGTACCATGCCACCCTTCAGAGGCCATCCACATCGACCTCTCTTGCTAACCAGGGCAGGAAACCTGAGCCATTTGTCGCTGTCACGCCACCACCAATAGATGGTGTTATCCACGTAGCGTCCAATATCAGGGGACCTGAGGTGCCGACCCATAGATGGCGCCGAAATCGCCAATCCATACTCCAATGAAGGTGGCTATACCGTAACAATTAGCATTTTAAAAGCACTACAATCACCTTCTGTGGTTGACTGTTCAAAAAATCCCTGAACTATATGTTTAACAGATCTCTCACCCTGTCCATGGAAGACAGAAGAAAATGTATATATGCTGGCTAGCATTGTAAATGTACTCACCTAGTTGTGCTTGCGAAGGTTGAGCTTTGTCTCTTTGGTCCCGCCTCTCAACCGTCAATCAACTGGTGTACAGATTCCTGAGGCTACTGGGCTCTATCATATCTACATCTGAAACTGTGTATGGAGTCAGCCTCCACCACACCACTTCCTAGTGCATTCCATTTATTAACTATTCTGAAACTGAAAAAATTCTTTCTAACGTTTCTGTGATCATCAGGGTAATAGGTTTCTACCTGTGTCCTCTTGATCGTGTTCCACCCGTGCTGAAGAGTTTGCCTTTGTCCACCCTGTCAATTCCCCTGAGAATTTTGTAGGTGGTTATCATGTCTCCCCTAACTCTTCTGTTTTCCAGGGACGTGAGGTTTAGCTCCTTTAGCCGTTCCTCGTAGCTCATTCCTCTCAGTTCAAGGACGACTCTGGTGGCATACCGCTGAATCTTCTCTAACTTGCCTCCACGTGTGTGGTGTGGCCACCTCTGTGATGGAAAATAATAATAATAATACAAAAAAACTGCTGTGTTCCTCCTGATGTAGCTGTGGAGCAGTTTTGGTTGGGTCTTGGCTCTACTCCTGTATGTGTTCAAAGTTCCCCTGTGTATGTGCGTGAGAGAGATATAGAAATGTATGTAGTAGACATAATAGAGGAAAAATAGATTGATTAGAAAGGTTGTGTCCAAAAGCTAATAGCTCGGTTGTACAGATACAAATAATGAGTAGACACAAAGAGACACAGGAAGGCAGACACATACATTCTGTGGATAGATGGACAGAGCTAGAAATGGTTGTATTGTCCGATTGAAAGATAGATGAATAAATGGATAGATAAATGAATGAATTGATTTATATATAGATTAATGGATATATGTATAGATAGATGGATGGATAGATGAATAGATAGATTGATAGGTAGATTAATAGAGGGATTCATAGATCGAAAGATGGATGAATAGATGCACAAATATCAAGTGTACCGTGTATATATGAGGCTCGCGTTCACCTTAGTATGAGATTGACTGATGAAAAATAATAATTCTGATCTTTTATCATGGCTGGTGTCGTTGGGAGATTGAGGTTGGGTAAATACTCCCGACTTTCAATTTCTTTTAACGATCTGCCGTGGGGTAGGGGTCTAGAGTACTGGCTGTGTCAATGGTGCACGAACACCTGGCCTCCCAGGGTTCGAGTCCTTCACAGAAGTAGAGCTCTTTATGTGAGAATATATATATATATATATATATATATATATATATATATATATATATATATATATATATATATATATATATATATATATATATATATATATATATATATATATATATATATATTTTTTTTTTTTTTATATATAGGGAAGGGAGTACCACCTCTGGCTGGAAGAAGGGGGACCCATAGCCTCGGAGGAAACCACACATAACGCATTGGAGGGAATGTGTATTCCCTCCAATACAGTTTCTGTGTGCTTTTCTCCTACCACCCCCTTCCCTTTTTTTTTCCTTTATTGTGTATTTAAAGGTTACAAAACATACAAGACAAATGCCTTAAGGTTATGGATCTCTTGAAGCTCCTCCGCTTCTGGACAGGAACCGAGGACGCAGCAAGCATTTCCCCTCTGGATCGCCACACTGAGACGCTGAAATAAAAAACTGGAAGCCCTTGGGTCTCTGGTGACGTCAATGAGCTTGGACCCCAATTCCTTGAGAAATCCCAAGGCACTCTTGCCCCAGGGGCCATGCGTCTCAGACGCTATGGGAACAAAGAGGTATTGACCTTCCAGTCGCCTGTACTTGAGTGATTTTGCTGTTTCCCTGTGGTTGGCCGCCCCACCTGCTTGATCAGCTCCGAAGTGTACATAGGTGTCAGCCAGGGTGGATACACATGTGTAGTCCCACACCAACTGTCTACCCTCCTTCCATGAGTATATGGTGATGCCATCAGGGCGAAGTGCTGGGAAATCCGGGTTTTGGACCCCTAGGATGCGAGGTTCTCTCTCCGCTGGGCACCCAGCTGAGACGAGGCTTCTCTTGATGATGTCATTGACCTCGTTGTGTCTTGCATGCCAGCCCTTTGTGCTTCCGCAATGCAACCCATGCAGTCCGTATTGGTCTGCTTCCACCCTGTTGCAAATACACTTGTATTCAGTGTGAATTGGGGCACCAAGGCGGAGGGCTACTGCTACACGAAGGGATTCTGGATCTAGGCGCGTGCCCATTGCAGACATGGGTACTGCCAGGAGGAAGTCTCCTGCATGGGGGGCACGAACTGCTCTGAGGCGGGCTTTCTCCTTGTCTGATGTTGCGACGCTTAGCATGGCATCAGCTACTTTTTCCACTAGAGTGTGGTCCCAGCCGGACTGTTTGTGTTGTTTTGTTGGCTCTATAATGGTTGCTGGGGCTGCAAGAACATTCCACTGATTTGAACATTCAGTGAAAGCAGGATCGTGTATTCCTGCTGAATCTCTCAGGGTTGCAGGTAAAATATCTCTGACGAGGTCGTGCGATGCATGAGAGGAGGAAAGGAATGCTGGTAGAGCAATTTGGGAGGCTGTGCGGATATATATATATATATATATATATATATATATATATATATATATATATATATATATATATATATATATATATATATATATATATATACATATATATATGTATATATATATATATATATATACATAACAACATATATATATATACATATATATGCGAACAGGCTTGTTCGCATATATATACATATATATATATATATACATATATATATACATATTGAATATGACTGCATATTTTCTGTAATGATTATTTTCTTGTTTAGGGCCTTTATCCCTCTGAATAGTTCTCTTGCATCTGGGTTTAATTGGAAGAGAAGTTTTTCAAAAGTCATGGTTGTTCGAGGTGAAGAAAAAGAAATAAATATTTGTAGAATGAATTACACTTAATATATTATAGTGAAAATAACAGCGAGCCATTCAGGTATGTACTAATAACAAAAACAGGTACCTCTTTAAGCACCAACGTATATACCAAACCCACCAACATAGGATTATGCCTGAACGGCAGGAGTGAGTGCCTCCAAAGATACATAGCCAGTGTCCTCAACGCTTATATTCGTCGAACGCTTATCCACTGCTCCGAATGGAGCAACGTGAGTGGTGAGATTGAAAGAATAACTCAGGTGCTGTTGAACATTGGAGATAGCAACACAGAAATTAACACTGCTGTAAGAAGACACCTGAACCGATGGTATAATCCTGAACCTAGAACAGAAACCACAACACCTCTAATAAAATTATATTATAAATCATCTATGCAGAGTGAAAATAAAACAGAAGAAAGAATAATAAAAGAAATAATCCGTAAAGGAGTAAAACGCATAACTCCTAACCAAAACATAGACCTGATCATATTCTATAAAACAAAGAAGACTACCGACCTCTTTATTAAAAACAGCCGAAGCTGACGGAGAACCTTTTACAGCAGTCAAACGTGGTATACATGTACACTTGCCCCCACGAAGGATGTAACCTTCAATCTAAGTTCATAGGTATGGCGAAGACCCAGCTGACGAGGCGTTTGACCTGTCATCTTCAATCCGGTGCCCATCAGAAATCATATGAGACAAGCCCATGACATCACCCGAACAAGAGAATGTACTCTCTTCCCTGTACAGTCAGAAGCAAATGTGACTGTACAGGGAATATTGCATGGTGATTATTACAGGTGAATATTACAAAATATTACAGTGATTCGATGAAATATCTGTGCCCAAGCTTACCACCAAGTTCTGTCGGGTCGTTGGGGATATAGCCTTGAATACCAATGACTTTTGTACAGTCACGGTGGTCGAGTGGTTAAGGAACCAGGTACGCCATGGTGCATAGTGCTACTGGCAATCTGGGTTCGAATCCTTCTGGGGTGTGGATATATATATATATATATATATATATATATATATATATATATATATATATATATATATATATATATATATATATACATATATATATATACATATATATATTTATATATATATATATATATATATATATATATATATATATATATATATATATATATATATATATATATATATATATATATATATATATATATATATTAGTATATTTTGGTAGCAGTCTTTCCTGTACACATATATTATTAAATATGACCGAAAAAGTAAGATTAATAATTCTAACACGAATTTTCTCGATCTTTCTTATGTTTCTTTTCACTGTTGATGGTAATTGAAAAATCAATTCTCCAAAATTCATTTTTATTTTAAAATCATCAATTCATCATTAATTCATCATTTATTTTAAAATAAAAGTGAATTTTGGAGAATTGATTTTTCAAATACCATCAACAGTGAAAAGAAACATAAGAAAGATCGAGAAAATTCGTGTTAGAATTATTAATCTTACTTTTTCGCTCATATTTAATAATATATATATATATTACCCAGTTGATGCCTCCACACCCAGTTGATGCCTCCACACCCAGCCGCGGCCTCCACACCCAGTTGCTGGCTCCACACCCAGTTGCTGGCTCCACACCCAGTTGATGCCTCCACACCCAGTTGCTGGCTCCACACCCAGTTGATGCCTCCACACCCAGTTGCTGGCTCCACACCCAGTTGTTGGCTCCACACCCAGTTGCTTGGCCATGACCCAGTGTGTTTGCCCCCCTCTATAGAATAATGCACAGTTTAACTCGGCCAACCGAGTTGAAATGGAAGGGGTCCCAGCGGTCGGGCAGGACTCCACAAGCCTTGAGGTGCCAACAACTGCTCCTAAAAGAGGTTTTTGCCGAGTTTGCAACAAAAACACCGCCATAAACTCCATCGGTGGTGTTATCCGCTTTCACACCTTCAACGAGGAAAGATGCAGTGGTTCCCACCAGCTTCCGAAGGGAAGCAATGGCCAGCTGCCATTAACAGTTAGGGAAGAGACTCCCATTAACCTAATCTCATCTGAGAACCTCACCCAAGCGATCATAGCGACGTCTGCTAGAACATTACCACACATCCCAAAAGCAGCCCGCCCAAATGCAGCAGCCAAACTTTGTAATCTTCTGAAAAGGGTCAATGATGCACCGGAAAACATTCAAGCGTGGCATAATGTCCTTCTGTTTGGCAATGTATGCCTCACCGTCCCTCCAAGGAGGGACAAATCACTTGCTTCCTCGGTCCTGAGGGCGATAAATGAATACCCAAGGGGGGACAACCTAGTTCGCCTGCCTCTCCGAGCAAAACACACCCACCGCAGAAATGGTAACAACAACATACCGGAAACGTACAAAATCAGAGCACAAATCACCAAGAAAATTGAAGAGGGAAATACCGCAAGTGCTATTAGAGTCCTCACCAGTGACGAGAAAATTGCTCCTCGAAACTCAGCCACAGCACGGGCCCTGCAAAGCAAGCACCCACCCAGAGCCCCTCAAGGCGACAACATCGTTCCGCCATCAGCCGACACCATTTCAGACCCATTAACAGTTGGTGAATCTGAGGTCTACAAAGCAGCCCTTTCTTTTCCACCTGGGTCAGCAGGCGGCTTTACAGGGTTAAAACCTCAACATATCAAGCAAATGTTAAATCCTGCGGTTGGTGATGCTGCACAAGATCTTCTTATGGAACTCACAAGGTTCGTCAACATGTGTCTGGCTGGTGAGATACCTGAGGTCATCAGGCCTCTCTTTTTTGGTGCCTCCCTCTGTGCTCTCAAAAAGAAGGACGAAGGAATCAGGCCAATCGCTGTTGGCAACACTCTCCGACGCCTGATTGCCAAGGCTGCTACGAGGGTTGTCAGCCAGCAAGCGGCTGAATTGCTGAAACCAATCCAGCTAGGATTTGGAATCCCCCAAGGCTGTGAAGCGGCTGCCCATGCAGCACGAGCATACATCACAAACATTTCTGATGAAAAGGCCCTGCTCAAACTGGACTTTAAGAATGCCTTCAACATGGTAAGAAGAGATGCAGTACTTTGTGCCGTACATCGCCATTTCCGGCCCCTCTACCCGTTCATACTATCGTGCTACAGTGGCGAGTCAAAACTGCTCTTTGGTGAACATGAAATCAGATCATGTGAAGGTGTTCAGCAAGGTGATCCTCTTGCTCCCCTTCTTTTCTGCTTAGTCTTAAAAGAAATCACCGAAAGCTTGTCCAGCGAGTTCAACATCTGGTTTTTGGATGATGGCACTATAGCTGGCACCGTAGACCACCTCTTGTCAGATATCAGGAAAATAAGGGAGCAAGAAGTAAGCCTGGGTCTCGTCCTGAACCCTTCCAAGTGTGAAGTAGTCTCCTCCAACCCAGACATCGTAGCTAGAATAAGGTCTGCCTTGCCTGGAGCCCATGTCATTAGGGCCGAGAACAGCACCCTCCTTGGAGCTCCCCTCGGGTCTAATGCCATTGAAGAGATCCTCGACAAGAAAATCGCAGACCTTAGGAGGATGGAAGACAGAATAGGTGACATCGATGCCCACGATGCTTTTTATCTCCTCACCAAATGCCTATCCCTTCCGAGGCTAACCTACTTTCTGAGGTGCGCCCCATCTTACAACAACCCAAAGCTTGACGAGTATGACCTCCTACTGAAGACCATGCTGGAAAAAGTTGTTAACCTCTCTCTCAACGAATGCCAGTGGAAACAAGCCACTCTTCCTGTCAGGCTCGGTGGCTTGGGTGTCCGCACCGCCACCCAAATTGCAGTCCCAGCCTTCCTGTCTTCCTCCTCAGCATCAGATGACCTGGTTAAGGAAATTCTACCTGACACCCTGAGTGATGTAGCGGGGATACAGGACCCCCACTACACGGAATGTGACACGAAATGGGGTGCCATGACAGACCCAGCACTCAGACCAGCCATGCCGAAAGCCAAGAAACAATCCAGTTGGGACAGCCCCATTGTAGACAAAGAAGCCACAGCTTTGCTGGAGGCAGCAACAACCCCCAGTGATCGTGCACGCCTCACAGCTGTGCAGGCTCCCCATGCAGGGGACTTCCTTCTGGCAGTCCCTATGTCTGCAACAGGCACACGTCTTGATCCGCAGGAGCTCCGTATTGCAGTCGCTCTCCGCCTTGCTGCCCCTATCCACACTGTTCACAGGTGTATTTGCGGCGAGGCAGATGCTGACGAATATGGATTGCATGGCCTGCACTGTGGAAAATCGGGTGGTTGGCACACTAGACACGACGAAGTCAACGACATCATTAAAAGAAGCCTTGCCTCTGCTCAGTGTCCAGCGGAGAGAGAGCCCCGCAACCTACTGAACCGTGACTCTGTTAGCTTTGCCGGCCGACCAGACGGAATCACACTGCGTCCGTGGAAGGGTGGCAGGCAGTTAGCATGGGACTATACTTGCGTATCCACCCTGGCACCGACATACATCACCCTCTCTGCCGGCACGGCAGGAGCCGCAGCGACACACAGAGAAAAACAAAAGTCAGTCAAGTACAGGCAATTAGATCAAAGGTACAATTTCGTTCCAATAGGGTCTGAGACCCTAGGCCCATGGGGTGAGAGTGCAAGAAGGTTTCTTAAGGATCTTGGTTCCAAGCTCATTGACACCACAAGAGACCCTAGAGCAGCAAGTTTTCTCTTTCAGCGCCTCAGTGTCGCGATCCAGAGGGGAAATGCCCGCTGCATCCTCGGTTCCTGCCCGGCGTCGGAGGAGTTCGAGGAAATCTACAGCCTCTAGGAAGCGAACTTTTTCTTGTGTCCTCTTAATGTTCATTTTTTGTATAAAATCAGATATGTAACTGTATAACCTTGCATAATAAAGTGTACATCGTAATAAAAAAAAAAAGGGGGTGGTAGGAGAAGTGAACACTCTTTCGTATTCAGTGTTAAATGTCAAGTTTTTCCCTGAGTGCTCTGTGTTCCCTTCTCTGAGGCTGTGGGTCCCTATAATTACACCAGTGGTGGTACCCCCCTATATATATATATATATATATATATATATATATATATATATATATATATATATATATATATATATATATATATATATATATGTAAAATAAAGGTGAAAACATGGGGGGATACATAAGGGATAAATGTGAGGTGAAACATAGAGGCTGCAGAAGGCTTATTGGCCCATACGAGGCAGCTCATATCTAAACACAAAGATCAATCCAGTGTAATTGGCCTATTATGTTGGATATTGTCTTCTGTGTTGGCATCGATATGTTCTTGTCTTGTCCTTACTCTCATGGTGGGTAGAGTAAATAGTTCCGTGATTTGGGTGTTCATGGTAGGTCGCTCTATTCTAATGTGAATTGCCTCAAGAATTTGTAATCTTCTTGCATCTTGAGTTTTGTCTATTATGCAGGTATTCTTGTTCAACATATCTCTTGTTAGAGTAATGTCATGGGCTTGTCTCATGTGATTCCTAGGGGCACCGGATTGAAGATGGCATGTCAAACGCCTCGTCAGCTTGGTCGACGTCATACCTATGTACTTACATTGAAGGTTACATCCTTCGTGGGGGCAAGTGTACATGTATACAACGCTTGACTGCTGTATAGGGTTCTCCGTCGGCTTCGGGCTGTTTTTGATAAGGAGTTCGGAAGTCTTCTTGGTTTTGTAGAATATTATCAGGTTTATGTTTTGGTTAGGAGTAGTGCTTTTTACTCCTTTACGGATTATTTCTTTCATTATTCTTTCCTCTTTTATATGTTCACTGTGCATAGTTGATTTGTAATATAATTTTATTGAAGGTGTTGTGGTTTCTGTTCTAGGTTCTGAATTATACCAACGGTCCAAGTGTCTTCTTATAGCAGCGTTTATTTCCGCGTTGCTATATCTGTTGTTCACCAATACCTGAGTTACTCTTTCAAACTCTCTACTCACGTTGCTCCATTCAGAGCAGTGGGTAAGCACTCGACGAATATAAGCATTGAGAACACTGGCTTTGTATCTTTGGGGGCACTCACTTCTACCGTTCAGGCATAATCCTATGTTGGTGGGCTTGGTATATACGTTGGTGCTTAAAGAGGTTCCTGTTTTTGTTATTAGTACATCCAGGAATGGCAGACTGTTATTTTCACTATTTTCATGTGTAAATCGGAGTACTGACACTCTCTCTCTCTCTCTCTCTCTCTCTCTCTCTCTCTCTCTCTCTCTCTCTCTCTCTCTCTCTCTCTCTCTCTCTCTCTCTCTCTCTCTCTCTCTCTCTCTCTGTCTCTCTCTCTCTCTCTCTCTCTCTCTCTGTCTCTCTCTCTCTCTCTCTCTCTCTCTCTCTCTCTCTCTCTCTCTCTCTCTCTCTCTCTCTCTCTCTCTCTCTCTCTCTCTCTCTCTCTCTCTCTCTCTCTCTCTCTCTCTCTCTCTCTCTCTCTCTGTCTCTCTCTCTCTCTCTCTCTCTCTCTCTCTCTCTCTCTGTCTCTCTCTCTCTCTCTCTCTCTCTCTCTCTCTCTCTCTCTCTCTCTCTCTCTCTCTCTCTCTCTCTCTCTCTCTCTCTCTCTCTCTCTCTGTCTCTCTCTCTCTCTCTCTCTCTCTCTCTCTGTCTCTCTCTCTCTCTCTCTCTCTCTCTCTCTCTCTCTCTCTCTCTCTCTCTCTCTCTCTCTCTCTCTCTCTCTCTCTCTCTCTCTCTCTCTCTCTCTCTCTCTCTCTCTGTCTCTCTCTCTCTCTCTCTCTCTCTCTGTCTCTCTCTCTCTCTCTCTCTCTCTCTCTCTGTCTCTCTCTCTCTCTCTGTCTCTCTCTCTCTCTCTCTCTCTCTCTCTCTCTCTCTCTCTCTCTCTCTCTCTCTCTCTCTCTCTCTCTCTCTCTCTCTCTCTCTACATATATATATATATATATATATATATATATATATATATATATATATATATATATATATATATATATATATATGTCGTACCTAGTAGCCAGAACTCACTTCTCAGCCTACTATTCAAGGCCCGATTTGCCTAATAAGCCAAGTTTTCCTGAATTAATATATTTACTATAATTTTTTTCTTATGAAATGATAAAGCAACCCTTTTCTCTATGTATGAGGTCAATTTTTTTTTATTGGAGTTAAAATTAACGTAGATATATGACCGAACCTAACCAACCCTACCTAACCTAACCTAACCTATATTTATAGGTAAGGTTAGGTTAGGTAGCCAAAAAAAGCTAGGTTAGGTTAGGTTAGGTAGGTTAGGTAGACGAAAAAACATTAATTCATGAAAACTTGGCTTATTAGGCAAATCGGGCCTTGAATAGTAGGCTGAGAAGTGCGTTCTGGCTATTAGGTACGACATATATATATATATATATATATATATATATATATATATATATATATATATATATATATATATATATATATATATATATATATATATATATGTATATATGTATATAGTAGGCATCCTTCAGTCTCGGGAGACTATGGAGTTGCGCCCTAGTTGTCAATCCTGGTGCAGCGTCTGGTGTGACTGATGAGGCCAATCCGAGAGTGGCTGTCCTTCCCACACCGAGCACAAACGAAGTCCGATTCTGGTCTGTCTTCCCGGCTACCGGCTTTCCTTCTCTGTCTCTTTGCCTCCGATTCCTTGGCAAGTGACTCCTCGAACTTGGAAAGACCTCTTTGAACAGACTGCCTCCAGGCTGAACGGTCTGCAGCCTGTGTCTCCCATATAGCTAGATCGACGTCCATGGCTTTCAGGTCCCTCTTGCATACGTCTTTGTACCGTAGCTGGGGCTTGCCTGTTGGACGCTTTCCCTGCATCAGCTCTCCGTACAGGAGATCCTTGGGGATCCTGCCGTCGCCCATTCGCACAACGTGCCCGAGCCAGCGCATTCGTCTCTGTTTCAGCATTGTGTACATGCTGGTGATTCTTGCTCTCCCCAAGACGTTGTTGTTTGTCACCTTGTCCTGCCAGGTGATGTCCAAGATGTGTCTAAGGCAGCGCATGTGGTAGGCACTCAGCCGTCTTTTCTGACGGGCGCGGAGTGTCCAAGACTCACTGCCATAAAGGAGAGTGCTCAGGACACAGGCTCTGTAAACCTGAATCTTAGTATACTCAGTTAGCCTATTGTTGGCCCACACTCTCTTTGTCAGTCTGGACATGGTAGTAGATGCCTTACCGATGCCTTTGTTTAGCTCCGTATCAAGAGAGAGGGAGACAGAGATTGTAGACTGTTCTACAACTCTCCGTTCAACACTTCGCACACACACACACACACACACATATATATATATATATATATATATATATATATATATATATATATATATATATATATATATATATATATATATATATATATATATATATATATGTCGTACCTAGTAGCCAGAACTCACTTCTCAGCCTACTATTCAAGGCCCGATTTGCCTAATAAGCCAAGTTTTCCTGAATTAATATATTTACTATAATTTTTTTCTTATGAAATGATAAAGCAACCCTTTTCTCTATGTATGAGGTCAATTTTTTTTTATTGGAGTTAAAATTAACGTAGATATATGACCGAACCTAACCAACCCTACCTAACCTAACCTAACCTATATTTATAGGTAAGGTTAGGTTAGGTAGCCAAAAAAAGCTAGGTTAGGTTAGGTTAGGTAGGTTAGGTAGACGAAAAAACATTAATTCATGAAAACTTGGCTTATTAGGCAAATCGGGCCTTGAATAGTAGGCTGAGAAGTGCGTTCTGGCTATTAGGTACGACATATATATATATATATATATATATATATATATATATATATATGTCGTACCTAGTAGCCAGAACTCACTTCTCAGCCTACTATGCAAGGCCCGATTTGCCTAATAAGCCAAGTTTTCCAGAAATAATACATTTTTTCTAATTTTTTTCTTATGAAATGATAAAGCTAGCCATTTCATGATGTATGAGGTCAATTTTTTTTTATTGGTGTTAAAATTAACGTAGATATATGACCGAACCTAACCAACCCCACCTAACCTAACCTAACCTAACCTATCTTTATAGGTTAGGTTAGGTTAGGTAGCTGAAAAAGGTAAGTTAGGTTAGGTTAGGTAGGTTAGGTAGTCGAAAAACAATTAATTCATGAAAACTTGGCTTATTAAGCAAATCGGGCCTTGCATAGTAGGCTGAGAAGTGAGTTCTGGCTACTAAGTACGACATATATATATATATATATATATATATATATATATATATATATATATATATATATATATATATATATTATATATATATATATGTATATATATATATATATATATAATACTATATATATATATTATATATATATATGTCGTACCTAATAGCCAGAACGCACTTCTCAGCCTACTATTCAAGGCCCGATTTGCCTAATAAGCCAAGTTTTCA
This sequence comes from Procambarus clarkii, assembly GCF_040958095.1. Taxonomy (NCBI): domain Eukaryota; kingdom Metazoa; phylum Arthropoda; class Malacostraca; order Decapoda; family Cambaridae; genus Procambarus; species Procambarus clarkii. The sequence goes on from NC_091155.1 coordinate 13,325,765, forward strand.
TGAATTAATGTTTTTTCGTCTACCTAACCTACCTAACCTAACCTAACCTAGCTTTTTTTGGCTACCTAACCTAACCTTACATATAAATATAGGTTAGGTTAGGTTAGGTAGGGTTGGTTAGGTTCGGTCATATATCTACGTTAATTTTAACTCCAATAAAAAAAAATTGACCTCATACATAGAGAAAAGGGTTGCTTTATCACTTCATAAGAAAAAAATTATAGTAAATATATTAATTCAGGAAAACTTGGCTTATTAGGCAAATCGGGCCTTGAATAGTAGGCTGAGAAGTGAGTTCTGGCTACTAGGTACGACATATATATATATATATATATATATATATATATATGCAAACAAGCCTGAATGGTCCCCAGGACTATATACAACTGAAAACTCACACCCCAGAAGTGACTCGAACCCATACTCCCACAACTGGTATGTACAGGGACGCCTTAATCCGCTTGACCATCACGACCGGACATAAGGAAGTGATAGCCGAGGCTATATGAACCACTTCCCCGCCGGCACTCGGATGGTAATCTTGGGCATAGCATTTTATCAAATCACCTCATTCTTTGGGGCACACGTGAGGAACACAAATGCAAACAAGCCTGAATGGTCCCCAGGACTATATACAACTGAAAACTCACACCCCAGAAGTGACTCGAACCCATACTCCCACAACTGGTATGTACAGGGACGCCTTAATCCGCTTGACCATCACGACCGGACATAAGGAAGTGATAGCCGAGGCTATATGAACCACTTCCCCGCCGGCACTCGGATGGTAATCTTGGGCATAGCATTTTATCAAATCACCTCATTCTTTGGGGCACACGTGAGGAACACAAATGCAAACAAGCCTGAATGGTCCTCACGTGTGCCCCAAAGAATGAGGTGATTTGATAAAATGCTATGCCCAAGATTACCATCCGAGTGCCGGCGGGGAAGTGGTTCATATAGCCTCGGCTATCACTTCCTTATGTCCGGTCGTGATGGTCAAGCGGATTAAGGCGTCCCTGTACATACCAGTTGTGGGAGTATGGGTTCGAGTCACTTCTGGGGTGTGAGTTTTCAGTTATATATATATATATATATATATATATATATATATATATATATATATATATATATATATATATATATATATATATATATATATATATATATATATACCCCACCACGTCGCCTCCCCACCCACCAGGCCACCATGTGTGTCTACGCTACCCACCCACCCAATGTATACCCACATATTGTGTAGTGGGTGTATACCCACACATTGTATAGAGGTGGTATATGTATTAAGACTCATCTGAGTAGTAAGTGCCACGGCCAGCTGATCATCCCCCCAGCCTCCAACCGCCGCCCACCCTCCAGTCTCCACCCGCCGTCCACCCTCCCGCCCAGCGCCCGCCCAGCGCCCGCCCATGTCGCAGCTCTCAACAGATAGCCAGGCTTCTCCAAGCCAAGATGAGCCATCAAGCAGGGGTAGACAAGGTAGATGTCAGACGTGTGACAGGGTATGCTATATCCGGTTGAGGGACGATAATGTGCGCTTTCATTCCCACAACGGAGCCAGGTGTTTGGGTTCTGGGCGCCCTCCCAGGGAGAACACCAATCAACAGCCCACACCGCCCGTAAGTCAAAACACCTCCCAGACCTTCATTCCCACAGAAAATTTATTAGAAGCTATCAAAGCAACCTCGGCCAGAACCTTGCAACACATCCCTAAAGCAGCCCGCCCCCATGCAGCAGCCAAATTATCTGCCCTCCTGAGAAAGGTCAACGACTCTCCTGGAACGACCCAAGCATGATACAATCTCCTAATGTTTGGCAACATATGTCTAGCCACCCCTACAAGGAGAGACAAAATCTTAGCTGCCTCAGTCATCAAAGCTATAAATGATTTTCCCAGGGAGAACAACCAGGTGCGCCTTCCCACTCGCGCGAGAAACACCCACGGCAGGAAGAGCAACAGTGGCATATCCGAGACATCAAAAATCAGAACATCAGTCACCAAGAAAATAGAAGAAGGAAACACTATTGGCGCAATACGAGTCATCACCAGTGAGGACTCAATTGCCGACAGAGATGCCGCAACAGCTCAAGCCCTAAGGGAGAAACACCCACCCAGGGCTCCGCGTGAGGACGACATTGTACAAGTGGGGGCTACCGGAGCAGAACCTCTCTGGGTGGCTGAATCTGTGGTCCATAAAGCAGCCATGTCCTTCCATACAGGATCAGCAGGTGGGTTCACAGGACTAAAACCCAACCACCTCAAGCAAATGCTCAACCCTGCACTGGGTGACATTGCAAAGAACCTCTTGGTGGAACTAACCAGATTCACCAACACATGTCTAGCTGGCAACATACCAGCGTCCATAAGACCTATCTTTTTTAGAGCATTTCTCTGTGCTCTAAAGAAAAAGGATGGAGGGATCAGGCCAATAGCTGTGGGCAATTCTCTCCGGCGTCTCGTCGCAAAGGCAGCTGCAAGAACAGTTAGTGATGCAGCGGCCAACATGCTGAAGCCAAAACAGCTCGGGTTTGGCATTCCACAAGGGTGTGAGGCGGCAGCCCATGCAGCTCGAGCCTTCATCGCCAACATCACAGACGAAAAGGCCCTTATCAAGCTAGATTTCAAAAATGCCTTCAATTTGGTGCGGAGGGATGCTGTACTCCGTGCGGTTCATAGTCATTTCCCTTCCCTCTACCCTTTTGTACATTCATGCTACAGTATGGACCTTAAGCTACTTTTTGGCGAACATGAAATTGACTCGCGAGAAGGCGTCCAACAGGGTGACCCCCTTGCTCCTCTCCATTTCTGCTTAGTCATCAAACAAGTCACAGAGGTCCTGTCCAGCGAGCTTAACATCTGGTTCTTGGATGATGGTACCCTACTTGGTTCCCAAGACTCCCTCCTGGAGGACATCAGAAAAATCCAGGAGCAAGGTGCAGTTTTAGGCCTCACCCTGAACCCTTCTAAATTTGAAATAATATGTTCCAACCAGGGCATCGTAGAGAGAATAGAGGGTCTTCTGCCAAATATCAATAAAACTAAACCTGAAGACAGCACACTCCTAGGAGCTCCCCTGGGGTTGAAAGCCATCGATAAGGTCCTTGATAAGAAAATCTCCGACCTTAAGAGGATGGATGGGAGGATTGAGGATATTGATGCTCATGATGCACTCTACCTCATCACCAGATGTCTGTCCCTCCCCAGGTTAACCTACTTTCTGAGGTGTTCACCATCTTACAGTAGCCAAAAACTAAGTGAGTATGACCGGTTACTGAAATCAATGCTAGAAAAAGCCCTTAACCTCTCTCTCGATGACCTACAGTGGAAACAAGCCTCTCTTCCCGTAAGACTTGGGGGCCTCGGAGTTCGAACAGCAACACAAATTGCTGTTCCAGCCTTCCTGTCCTCCTTATCAGCATCCGACGACCTTGTGAAGGAAATTCTACCTGCCCACTTACATCAGCTGGCAGGTGTACATGATCCCAATTTTACACGCTATGCCACAGAGTGGGCCTCTCGTGCAGGCCCATCACCTCAACCACCATCCCCAAAAGCCCACAAGCAATCCAGCTGGGATTGCCCCATTGTAGACCAAGTTGCTGCAGAGTGCCTGGGTGCTGCAACAATACAACACGACATTGCTCGCCTCACAGCAGTAGCAGCCCCACATGCAGGGGATTTCCTGTTAGCAACCCCAATGTCGGCAACTGGCGCGCGTCTCACACCACACGCCCTCCGAATTGCTGTGGCCTTTCGCCTTGCTGCCACAATCCACACCAGATATAGGTGTATTTGCGGCGAGGTGGTGGCTGACAGGTACGGCCACCATGGCCTACTCTGCCATAGCACAGGGGGGATGGCACTCGAGGCACAGTGAAGTTAACGACATCATCAAGAGGAGCCTCACCACAGCTGGATGCCCAGCTGAAAGAGAGCCCCGTTACCTAACGCCACCTAACTCTGATGCTCTTATTGGTCGCCCGGATGGTATCACAGTGAACCCCTGGAAGAATGGCAAGCAGTTGGTATGGGACTACACGTGCGTATCAACCCTGGCTAACACCTACATTAACCTCAGTGTTGCACAACCAGGTGGTGCTGCCACCCACAGGGAAGCAGCAAAATTCCGTAAGTATAGAGAACTGGATCACCACTACAATTTTGTCCCCATTGCTTCTGAGACACTCGGCGCTTGGAGTAAAAGTGCTACCAGTTTTTTGAAGGAACTGGGTTCTAGGCTCATTGAAACAACAAGGGACCCAAGAGCTGCAAGCTTTCTTTTCCAGCGCCTCAGTGTGGCGATACAGAGGGGAAATGCGCACTGCATCCAGGGTTCCTTCCCGCCATCTGAGGAGCTGGAGGAACTCGACAACCTATGATAACCATCTTTGTAACCCATATGTAACTCCTTTTTTGTAACAAAGTTCAAATAAAGTAAATATATATGTGTACATACAAAAGAATAGGGTGGTAGGAGAAGATAATATTAGTGTTCAGTGAGAAACCACAAGGTCTCCTCTGAATACTTTTTATTTTCTTCTCCGAGGCTATGGGTCCCCACATTGGCACCAGAGGTGGTACCCTCACAAACTTTAAAAAAAAAAAAAATATATATATATATATATATATATATATATATATATATATATATATATATATATATATATATATATATATATATATATATATATATATATATATATATATATATATATATATATGTCGTACCTAGTAGCCAGAACTCACTTCTCAGCCTACTATTCAAGGCCCGATTTGCCTAATAAGCCAAGTTTTCCTGAATTAATATATTTACTATAATTTTTTTCTTATGAAATGATAAAGCAACCCTTTTCTCTATGTATGAGGTCAATTTTTTTTTATTGGAGTTAAAATTAACGTAGATATATGACCGAACCTAACCAACCCTACCTAACCTAACCTAACCTATATTTATAGGTAAGGTTAGGTTAGGTAGCCAAAAAAGCTAGGTTAGGTTAGGTTAGGTAGGTTAGGTAGACGAAAAAACATTAATTCATGAAAACTTGGCTTATTAGGCAAATCGGGCCTTGAATAGTAGGCTGAGAAGTGCGTTCTGGCTATTAGGTACGACATATATATATATATATATATATATATATATATATATATATATATATATATATATATATATATATATATATATATATATATATATATATATATATATATATATATATATATATATATATATATAAACAACTTTTGAGAGAAAATAATAATAATAAGAATTACCTTTTTTCCCATGTTACAGTTAAATTAAACTCAGTTGAGGCATGGCAGGCAATCAGATGGGGGTCACTCCAATTGTTAAAACAAAAACATTAAAATAACAGCAGACTTCAAAAGAGTTTTACAGAGATGGGATTCGTTGTTTGGGAATTTTAACGTTGCTAGTATGTATTTTGTTGTGTATTGTGATGTATGTGTATGTGTTGAGGTGTATTGTGTTGTTTAGTATTGTGTTGTGATGTGACGAGGTGCTGTGTTGTTTAGTATTGTGATGTGCAGAGGTGCATTGTGAATTGTGTGTTGTTGTGTATTGTGACTCAACACTTGTGTTACGGACTATTGTGAATTGTTGTTGTGTATTGTGACTCAACACTTGTGTTACGGACTATTGTGAATTGTTGTTGTGTATTGTGGTGTGATGTACTCACCTTGTTGTACTTACCTAATTGTGCTTGCAGGGGTTGATCTTCGACTCTTTGGTCCCGTCTCTCAACCGTCAATCAACTGATGTACAGGTTCCTGAACATATTGGGGGTCTATCATATCTATATTTGAAGCTGTGTATGGAGTCTGCCTCCACCACATCACTGCCTAGTGCATTCCTTTTATTAACTACCCTGACAGTGAAAATTTTTCTCTAATGTCCATGAGGGTCATTTGGGTACTCGGCTTTCACCTGTGTCCCTTTGTGCGAGTATCACCTGTGCTCAATAGATTGCATTTATCTATCTTGTCAATTCCATTGAGAATTTTATAGGTGGTAAACATGTCTCCCAAAATTATTCTGTCATGTGAATTGTCATGTGAATTAAACGTGAGGTTTAATTCCAGTGATCTTTCCTCGTAGCTTATACTCCTCAGCTCGGGTATGAGTCTGGTGGCATACCTCTAAACCCTCTTGAATTTCGTCATTTCATTAACTAGACCAAAATCCACGCTAAAGCTGCATACTCCAAGATTGGTCTAACATATGTGGCACACAAGGTTCTTAAGGATTCCTTACGCCAGTTTCTGAATACATTTTTATTCTTGGCCAAGTTGTCATATGCCGCTGATGATAACCCTCTGATGTGGGCCTCAGGGTCAGCTCCGGCGTGATCATTCTGTGATGTGTCAACCCTGAGAGCATTCTGTCTCCCTGAACTGTGTATTGTGTTGTGGTGTATTGTGTTGTGATTTGTTGTGGCATAATGTGGTGTGATGTGCTGTCATATATTATGTTGTGTTGTGTTGTCATATATTATGTTGTGTTGTCATATATTATGTTGTGTTGTGTTGTCATATATTATGTTGTGTTGTCATATATTATGTTGTGTTGTGTTGTCATATATTATGTTGTGTTGTGTTGTCATATATTATGTTGTGTTGTGTTGTCCTATATTATGTTGTGTTGTGTTGTCATATATTGTGTTGTGTTGTCATATATTATGTTGTGTTGTGTTGTCATATATTATGTTGTGTTGTCATATATTATGTTGTGTTGTGTTGTCATATATTGTGTTGTGTTGTCATATATTATGTTGTGTTGTGTTGTCATATATTATGTTGTGTTGTCATATATTATGTTGTGTTGTCATATATTATGTTGTGTTGTGTTGTCATATATTGTGTTGTGTTGAGTTGTCATATATTGAGTTGTCATATATTTTGTTGTGTTGTCATATATTGTGTTGTGTTGTCATATATTACGTTGTGTTGTCATATATTGTGTTGAGTTGTCATATATTGTGTTGTGTTGTCATATATTGTGTTGTGTTGTCATATATTGTGTTGTGTTGTCATATATTGTGTTGTGTTGTCATATATTGTGTTGTGTTGTGTTGTCATATATTGTGTTGTTGTAACAAACTAGGCTGTTGTAAGAATTATCCAGAGTGGTTTATCGACAAAAGAGAATGGGAAGCTGAGCCGCATGGTGACCTGACCCCCAGGGGAATTCGCGGTGGAAATAACCGACGCTTTGTTCATATCTGCGTATAATGAATCATCCTATAGTATTCAGTAATTTAGAGAAAATTAGCCTTTATTCATTTTGCATTAAAATTGTATTGTATAATAGTACTGGATACAATATCAAGAGTATTCTAATTATTGAGTTTAAGTCACCATCAGTGACGTCACGAATCAGATCTAACTTTTGAGGCGGAGTGACCGGCGGTCATAGGTCATCAGGGGTTGACAGGTCTACTATTTCTCAAAGTTTTAATAACCATTTTTGTGATCGGGAACAGCTCTGCCGTTAGATGTTTGTAATTTAATTCAGTAAAATAATTCAACCAGTCTGGATCAATTAAGTACAACAGAGGTTAATTGTTATAACTTAAACCTTGCTAGTAACTGGGTAGAACTTTGACTAGGCGGAAGGATACAATGTTCTGTCTGGGGGAGACCAGACAAGGAAGAGATCAGTGTGGTCACGGAAGCAGCTGGGATAAGAGGTCAACATCTTACCTCTCCCCAACAAGACCAGCACAACACCCAGAGCTGTGGTCGCCCAAGGTATAGTTGCTATTGTAAATTATAGGGATAGTCTTCTCATTTGCCATTCAGGTCAAGTAGGGAGTGTTAAAGTGATAGGGAGTGAACACATTTAGATTTTGTTTTAGTTTTCTTTTAATAAATTAAATTTGTTATTAATTTGCATTTTATTGTTTCCATTTGTTTATGTGTATACTTGTCCTGGTCACGTGGTCCACACGAGGCAGAGTTGTATTGGGCGCCGATTCTAACATCGAATCGGAATCATCATTACCGTGTAATTTATTCCACACTCAAGGTCATCGTTTTATAGTGGGGATCAAGCCCCCTAGGTTGATTAATTAGCGTGATCGATCCAGACCTCGATCATTGCTCTTGTATTACTGGTCTGGTGGTGGCAGCAGAGGTGACTCTAGGGTTTTGTTCAGAGCTTAGGTCACGTCATACTGGGTGTAGAATCCTAAGTCGGTCAATCGTCTTAGGACCACGTGGCGTGGAGTTGGCTTTGTTAAAAGTTTTGGAGTCCCTTGGTTTAGAAATAAAAGTAAGAATACGGGTAGAGGGAGTAGAAAGAAGGAAGTAAAGAGAGAGAGGACCCTAATCCGTGTTACAATGGTGCACAGCGGTGGTTTCAACAATTTTGTTTGAAATTGTTGAAAGGCTCACGCGTCTAGCCGTTCGAACACGTGCGCGGATGCTAAGGAGACAGCCGCGGGTCAGGATTAGCAGTGCGCCCCACAAGTGCGTTTGAGTGGGGATTGGCGAATCTTGGGTCATGCGGGCTGATATGATTAAGCTTAGTTAGTAAGATTAGGCTGTTAAAATTAGATTTATTGAAAAGGAGACCGCTCCGAGTTGATTGGACTGGGTACCATACTCGACCCATTGCAATTAATTCAGAGGTGTTGGGAGCCGCCATACTCTCAACAGCAGTTCCTTGAGGGCTGTCGGGGGCGGATATATCTGTGGGACGCCAGTAGATAGTCCGAGGGCGTTATTAGACGACCCAAAACGCTAGGAAAAACGTAATCCGTGAAGGGCGTTGCGGCCTCCGAGGGACGGACTAGTAACCTACCTAGCAGCGATTCAACAACTAAGTGATCGCACACTTAGTGGAGGTTGAGTCGTCCCTAGTCATAATTGTTGCTGAAAGCTGCGTGTCGCTCTGTTGGAACCTAGAGGGTGTGGCCCCTAGGCTAGGTGTGGTACGGCGAGCCGGTAGGAGCAATTATAAGATTAAGTCGAGTGCATTTTTTTTAATTAAGTATACTTCAATTTATAAAGTAATTTTCCAATTATTTTGCGTTGTTCTAGATTAATTTTTTCCCCTAAATTCAATCCCCGGTTAAAAATTTTCCCAAGTGTTTAGCGTTTTCTTGCATATTAGGCTAAGTGCGTACGTTAAGTTTTGTTATTCCCTGTTCTATTAGTCTAAGTCAGAGGCGTTGTTAATCCTCTGGACTTAGGGCTATATGTCGGTCACGATAGATAAGTGAAGGAGTTTAAGGGATAATAAGTTGCGTGTAAATGTTATTTGTCCGTGGAATATTTCTAAGTATTTTGGGATAAGTTTTCGGCTAAGTCAATGTCGGAAAGTCGTTAACTGTAATTAATTTGTATTCGTGGGTCACGTGTATGTTCTGGGTATCATTAGGATTCCCCAGTCGATGCGCGTGATATTTTCTAGTTGTTACCAGTAAGACGGTAAAATTGTGTTTGTAGACTTAGAATTCTGTTTTCAGTAGAAACGTAGGTGGAAAATTTTCTAAGTCCAGCTTGGGCTAGAATCTGACTTTTTGGCGAAAATTCGAATTTTCATGTTTTGTGTATATTCTGGGGCCAGTATTACTCTCTAGTGCGCGCAAGGGACGTAATTCTGTTCGTAAAGCATTAAACAGTGATAATTACATTTTTGCCGAATTTAGTTATTTTTCGAGAAAATCGTGTCGTAATTTTGTCCATTTGAGGTGAAAATCTCTGATTTTGACGAAAATTCGAATTAGTGAGTGTTGAAACCGCCCGATGTGTCAGTATTGTTCTGTATACAACGTCAGTATTAAATAATAACGTATTTATATCTGGGAACGAGAAACCCAAATTTTTGTGAATTAAAGGAGTTTTGTGATATTTGGGGTGATAGAAATTTTTTTCCCTCGGAGTCAGGAAAATTGGCAGAGTCCAGCAATTGAGTAAAAACGTAGTTTTTTGATAAAAATTCAATTTTTAGTAAGCATTTATAGGTCCTGGGTGTCTATATTAATCGCTAGAGCGGTTTATTAACGTAAAACTAGTTATTTTCCTTCAGAACAAAAATTTTGATTTTTCAGCGTTTAAGCGAAAAAGCGCGGGACTTAGTTTTTTTTCAGCGCAGCTGGTCCCGCTCCATCAGTCATCAGTGGCCACGCTGCTCACTTCAAGCGCGTTTAGTATTCAAGTACAGTAAATATTCTTTATTGATCCATCACGAGTGCTGCGCGTTAGTTGCGTTATCATTTAAATTGTTTTATATAAATTAGATTCTTTAATTTTTTTAACGTAAAGGACTTAGGCTTCAGCAATAGAACTGCGGAATATTTCACGGGCAGACACGAGTGCGGGGCAGATACTCATTCATTGGATTCACTTCAGCGATTCTCTCGATAAATCGGTGTATTTCCTATTTTGGGAATTTAGTAGTTTTCTCTTAGAAAAGAGTTGTGATTTTTTTTTATTTGTGTAAGATCACGGTTGTAGTGAGTCCGGGTCGAGGGTGTACTAAAGGGTAGTTTAGAAGAGACGTGGCACACAGGAATCACAGAAAATGTTTAACCCTGATAATGACCAGTCAGTAGGGACCAGTGGGAATGGGAGTGTAGAGGATAGAACCTCTTCCGACACCACTGGGGATCGCTCAGGTAGCGATACTATTATTGACATGAGTGGGGAGTCTTGCGAGGAGTCGTCCCATGAGTGGGGAGAGCCGTCTTGGGTTCCCCCACAAATAACATCGACGCCATGCCAGCAGGGCAGACATGGGGCCTCAGTTAGTATGGCAGGACGTCCCACTTCGCTCGGTAGAGAACAGCAACCTGTTCAACGGGAACATGAACAACCACACCAACAGCAGGAACTACCCAACATAACACCAATACCACAGCACCCACAACACCTAGGTACACCTCATCCGTCACTACAACAACCCCAACCCCATCCTCAGTTCCCATACCAACCCTTCCCCCAACCCCAGGCCACTCCATACCCATTCCAACCCCAGGCCACCCCATACCCATACCCATTCCAACCCCAGGCCACCCCATACCCATTCCAACCCCAGGCCACCCCATACCCATACCCATTCCAACCCCAGGCCACCCCATACCCATACCCATACCCATTCCAGCCCCAGGCCACCCCATACCCACCCCAACCTCAATCCACACCCCAGCCTGAGGTCACCCACACCATACCTCAACCCCAACCCGAGGCCACCCACACCATACCTCAACCCCAACCCCAGGCCGCCACAGCCTTAGACAGGCAGATGCGCACGGAGACGCCGGGCACTCAGTTGTCGCCATACGTAGAGGCGTTAAGTAAAGGCGAGGGAGCCAAGCCGAGGAACTGTGGCGCGGGTTCATCAGGCGGGAAGCAGCCCTCAGCTGCAAGTTCGAGCCACCCTGCGCGGGGTACCAACAGAGATCCGCGGAGGTGTTACTCCTGCTGGAAGCGCGGGCATATACAGAGGGATTGCGAAGTCACTCCTACGAAAGCATGAAAGCAGGCTCCTAGTGATGGTAGGCCTACTTTTGAGGTGAAAGTGGAAGGTGTGAGATTGACAGCTTTTGTTGATACAGGAAGCCAGGCAACGGTAATTAAAAAGTCAGCCTTCAGCAATTTTAAGTATGCACGTCTTCAACGTTGCGCAAAGACATTAACAGCGGTCAATGGGGAAAAGATTGAGATCGTAGGTCAAGGTACAGTTAATTTTGAGATTGATGGGGAATTGAAGCCTCACACATGTACGATCGTAGAGAACCTTGATTTTCCTGGTCATATCTTAATGGGAACTGATTTTCTGTCGCGATTTAATTATTCCTTGTCTGCTCAAAAAGGGGCTAGGAACTGCAGGTTGCAGTTGGGACAGACTTCCTACCCAGTGGAGATGATCGACCATCCCCCAGTTGTAGCTTCAATTAAGAGGAAGCTGAAATATAATGCGCACTATCCAAAATTGATTTTTAAGTCTCTTCCAGACACAGTTAAGAGGTCATGCGCATTGCATGCATTGACCAAACAGAGTTGCCCACCACATTCTGTTAAATTTATTAAAGTAGCCGTGGGACGTCACATACAACCAGGTACCACCCTTCAGGTGGCTGGGAGATGTGATAGTTTATTAATTCCTCATCACTTAGTTGTAGTGCTCGATAAAGGTGCACTCATTCCAGTTGTCAATCTTTCACATAAGACTTTTCGCTTTAGGGCAGGTGATAGGGTATCTCAGGGAACCATGGTGGAGGACACAGAAATCTTTCACCATGAGTCAGCTGAGACGCCAGCCGTCACTGCACAATGTAGTGCACTGAATATGTTGAAAACTAAAACACCATCCAAAGTACAATACGAAACGAGAAATGTTGCACAGAATGTAGAGGAAGTAGAAAAATTAATTTCAGCACTTGATTTGCAACATGTTGCACAGGCGGATAGGAAGGCACTGAGAGGAGTTTTACGAAAATTCCCGAAATTGTTTGCGACAGAGGATGACCAGATTGGTCTCCTTGATAAGATCGAGCACACCATTCCAACTGGTGATCATTTGCCTGTGTACACGAGACAGTGGAGGTTGCCGGAACAGGCAAAGAACATTATCAGGGAGGAGTGCCAGAAAATGTTGAGACAGGGCGTGATAGAGCCTAGTACGTCACCGTGGCTCTCTCCTGTTGTGCTAGTTCGGAAACCGGACGGTAGTTATCGTTTCTGTGTTGACTACCGGAAGGTGAACGAATTAACTAAGGGTGATGTGTATCCGTTGCCCCGAATACAGGAGATAATAGATCAATTTGGTGCTGCCAAGTATTTCTCAACTCTTGACGCAAAATCGGCGTATTGGGCGATTCCGGTGGCAGAACAAGATAGGGAAAAAACAGCATTCTCGGATGGTAGGCACACTTATCAATTCCGTAGGATGCCGTTTGGTTTGAAGACAGCGCCTTCGTCGTTTCAGAGGGCCATCAACTTTATCCTTAGTCCGGTACTGGGTAGGCATTCTTTAGCGTACCTGGATGATGTTGTGATATATTCCAGGACGTTTGAGGAACACCTACAGGACTTGACTGAGACTTTGAAGTTGTTAGATCAGGCAGGTTTCAGGCTGAATGTTCAGAAGTACACCTTGGCGGCTCAGAAATTCAAATTTCTGGGGTTCCAGGTGTGCCCAGACGGTATCCGACCTGACCCAGATTCTTGCCGCGCCATTGCTGACATGCCTACTCCAAGGACAGCAAAGGACGTGCGTAGGTTTTTGGGGGCGGCCGGATATTTTCGTCGTCACATTGAAGGTTTCGCTGGCATTTCAGCACCCCTGACTGATCTGACAAAGAAAAATGCGAAGTTTGTGTGGAAATCAGAACATGGCGAGGCCTATCGCAAACTGAAAGACCAACTAATCACGACACCGGTATTGGCTATTCCTGATTTTGAGAAAGAGTGGGAAGTGCACACTGACGCCAGCGGTATTGCTATTGGCGGGTGCTTAATTCAGCGAGATGCGGATAATTTACCCCATCCAGTAGCCTATTTCAGTAGGAAGGTCAAAGGACCTGAAGTTCGTTATTCAGCTACGGATCGGGAGGCACTGGCAGTAGTAGAATCAGTTAGGTATTTCGAGCCTTACCTATTTCAGCGGCATTTTGTAATCTACACAGACCATCGAGCGTTAACACACATATTTAAAAAGCGAACGAAATGCCCACGAATGTCACGCTGGTCTCACGAACTTTCGGCCCACTCATTCCAGATCTTGTACAAGCCTGGTCCAGCACATGTTGTGCCAGATACGCTAAGTAGAAATATAGCGGCAGTTCAAATTAATGAAAACATTGAAACCATTCCATCAGATAAAATGAGAGAATACCAGATGAGCGAGCCTAGATGGAAAGAGATTATTGAGTATTTAGAAGGAGGAAAATACCCGAAAAAGAAAAAGAACTTACCTATACATGATTTTGAGATGAAACAGGGCGTCCTGTATTATATTAATAGCCAGAATGATAGGGCAGTATTTCAGCTAGTTATTCCGGACGCGTTGCGGTCATCAGCGTTAAAGCTTGCGCATGCTTCAAAAATTGCAGGGCATCCGGGGATCTTTAAAACGCACTTAAAAGCAAAGTCTCTATTTTATTTTCCAGGATTACTTTCTGAGGTAATCAATTTCGTGAAGTCGTGCCCTCGTTGCCAGAGGAGGAAAGGCACCCTTAAGGTACAAGCCCCACTTCAGGAATTTCCTGAAATTCGTGAACCGTTAGATCGTGTGGGGGCCGATCTGATTGATTTACACCACAGTCATGCGGGTAACAGATATGTGTTGGTGCTAGTTGACCATCTGTCTAGATACACTACACTAGTTGCATTACCTCAGAAGGATTCTCGTACGGTTGCAGATGCGTTCTTGCGTAGGTTCGTTACTGTATTCGGACCTCCTAAAGTTTTAGTCTCTGACCGGGGTCAAGAATTCAATGGGAATATATTTAGAGAAGTTTGTAAGATTTTAGAGACAACTTCGGCTTTTACAACGGCCTACCACCCACAAGCAAACGGAATGACGGAACGGACTAATCGTTCAGTCAAGGATATGCTTGCAATCCTTGCTGAACATGATGCAAACACCTGGGATGAACACCTACCCTATGTTCAGTTCGCCTTGAATACTGCCATCCACCAATCAATTAACACCCAACCACTTCATTTGTTTACTGGTAATTCATGCAATTTCCCGTCAGGTCTGCTTAACAGACATAATGTTGCATACGGGGAGGACTATCCTTCAGAGGTCCTTGGAAAAATGAGAAATGCATGGAATATTGCAGCTGAAGCGTCCAAGAAGGCACGGACTCGGTATGCTCATTTTTATGACAAGAAAGTGCGCCCTCTTGAGTTGAAGGAAGGAAGCCTCGTATTGAGAGTGAATGAGGCTGCGCCCGCCAATCAGAGCAGGAAACTAGCTCCGAGGTGGCGAGGACCATATAGAGTAATTAAAAGGGCGGGGCCGGTTAATCTTGTTATAAAAGGAGTGTTCGAGGACCAGGTGGAAAGGACAATTCACGTGAATAAATTGAAACATTATCATGCTAGAGAGGAATTAGAACTGCCTTCAGCGGGTCTAGTTCCTGACTCAGCAGTGCTGACTCATGGCTTCACCGACGAGTCAGAAGATGAGGATGACCCTCTGTCATCGCTCATCAGTAGTCAGGTGCAGTCTCGCCACCCTATGGTGACGAGATCTCGCGCTATACAGTAAAGTAACTTCCTTGGTTAGTATAATTTAGTGTTCATTAGATTTTCCTGTAAAGGCAATGAGATGTACTATGTCTATACTTGACTCAGGTAGCAACTTTTACCGTGCTCTGGGGTTCCACCTCCACCAAACCCAGAGTATATCTATGCTTCCGCTGTGTTGTGTCTGTCTGTTCCCAGGTCTGATTGGTACACCGACCCAGTTGTTCCAGCCACACGTGAACCCTTGTCTGTAAAGACCGAGGGGGGAGGCACGTTACACAAGCCCTCCCCCCACCAGACCCAGTAACCCATACATCAGTTACTGTGGGGAGGAGTGACTGTCCAAGAGTCACCCGGCCGACGCCTCACGTCACTAACGAGGTTGTCAGGGCCAGCGAGCTGTCCACATTATAGCAGTCACCGGAGGTGCCATACAACGCCGGGGTAGCTGTCTCGAGATCACCACTACCCACCTGCTGCGTCATCAAGACTGCAGCCATTCCAGCAGTGTTGGAGGAGAGGTCAAGAAATGGAAAGCACGTAGCAGTACTCAAGAATTTCGCCGGAAGATTAATGATTACGTCATCTGAAGTAACAAGAAAGCGGAAGTAAGGCGGTCACAGGTGGAAGGCACGGTTTCCCTACAGAGTACCGGGACTCGCCAATAGAAGGTCGCAAAATTGTCTCCTTTGGCCTAAAGTCGGCGGTACGAGGGTATGCACAGTTGGTGTTTACGGCCTAGTAACCTGGTGACATCAAGAAACGCCTGAGATGACGTGAGCAATGATGGAAGACGAGATTCACCTGTTCTGCAAACAAGCAACCCGCCTCTACGACCTTCTGACACCACTCCTGCTAAGAGACACCGTTGGTACATCCAGTCCTGCTCTGCTGTGGTCATCTGCGACAAGTTTAACATCAAGACTACCGTGTGAACTGTGATTGATACGAAGGCGTGTGGACTGTCGAGAGCAAGATTAATGGCCGAAGTAACAGTATTCTACAGCTGTCACTTGGCACTCCGCTCTACTACACTCTGTCGTCATTCAGGAGTACCGGATGGGAGTACAAGAGGACCAGGTATTGATGTCTACACATGAGAAGAAGCAAGATCGACACCGTCATCGTCAGCGACTACATTCAGCATCCAGCAGCATCGATTTTTTTTTCTCGATTACTCAATATGAACAATTGATACAAACAACAAAGTGGCTCTGAACATCTGTGTAAAGAACATCTGGACACTTTTGTTTAAATGTTGAAAAACAGAGTTAGAATCAATTCTTTATAAATGTTGAAAAACAGATTTAAAATAATTCTGGTATAATATATGAAAATTTAACTATAAATTGGTCAGTAATCAAAATCGAAGCCCCTGTGTAATTGTCTCAGCCCAGAACAAACGGTTATGGAAAATTATGTTGTGCTATTTTTTTCAGAATGTTTGAACACAGGAGAGGCGAACCAATATAAACATTGACACTTCTAGTGAGTGAGAACACTTGGCTGTACAGTCAGCTGAAACCTGTGATATAGTATAGGAATTTTTTTTTATTTTTAGATACATGTAATAAACGTTAGGTGTGTTCCTTGATGGGGAGTGGTTAGTACACGGATGTGTACCTGATAGTTCCGTAGTACGCTCCCGGATGACTGAAAGTTCAGTCTGATGATATAACTTTAATGTTATGTTTGAGCACGGTGTGGCCGGCTCTAGAGGACACATGGACTTGGCTAGTGAAGAGCCAAGTGAGTTTAATAGCTAGTTTTTGATGGTAGAGTAGGGACATGTTATTTAGCTATGTCAGTAAGGGTAGGATGTATGTTTCCTGATATTGGAGGATTGCTGTCAGTTGACAGCTGAGAAATTTATGAAATATGAACATGTTTATTATGATGTTGGACTATTATTTGTCAAATTTTATTAGTTAGGTTAGCTTTTGTTTGTGGCATGAGTTGAATTGTGGGTTTGGATACTAAACCTCGTGAATTTTAACAAATTAACAAGGTTTACTAAGTGCTTGTGCGGGGGGGTTGTAACAAACTAGGCTGTTGTAAGAATTATCCAGAGTGGTTTATCGACAAAAGAGAATGGGAAGCTGAGCCGCATGGTGACCTGACCCCCAGGGGAATTCGCGGTGGAAATAACCGACGCTTTGTTCATATCTGCGTATAATGAATCATCCTATAGTATTCAGTAATTTAGAGAAAATTAGCCTTTATTCATTTTGCATTAAAATTGTATTGTATAATAGTACTGGATACAATATCAAGAGTATTCTAATTATTGAGTTTAAGTCACCATCAGTGACGTCACGAATCAGATCTAACTTTTGAGGCGGAGTGACCGGCGGTCATAGGTCATCAGGGGTTGACAGGTCTACTATTTCTCAAAGTTTTAATAACCATTTTTGTGATCGGGAACAGCTCTGCCGTTAGATGTTTGTAATTTAATTCAGTAAAATAATTCAACCAGTCTGGATCAATTAAGTACAACAGAGGTTAATTGTTATAACTTAAACCTTGCTAGTAACTGGGTAGAACTTTGACTAGGCGGAAGGATACAATGTTCTGTCTGGGGGAGACCAGACAAGGAAGAGATCAGTGTGGTCACGGAAGCAGCTGGGATAAGAGGTCAACATCTTACCTCTCCCCAACAAGACCAGCACAACACCCAGAGCTGTGGTCGCCCAAGGTATAGTTGCTATTGTAAATTATAGGGATAGTCTTCTCATTTGCCATTCAGGTCAAGTAGGGAGTGTTAAAGTGATAGGGAGTGAACACATTTAGATTTTGTTTTAGTTTTCTTTTAATAAATTAAATTTGTTATTAATTTGCATTTTATTGTTTCCATTTGTTTATGTGTATACTTGTCCTGGTCACGTGGTCCACACGAGGCAGAGTTGTATTGGGCGCCGATTCTAACATCGAATCGGAATCATCATTACCGTGTAATTTATTCCACACTCAAGGTCATCGTTTTATAGTGGGGATCAAGCCCCCTAGGTTGATTAATTAGCGTGATCGATCCAGACCTCGATCATTGCTCTTGTATTACTGGTCTGGTGGTGGCAGCAGAGGTGACTCTAGGGTTTTGTTCAGAGCTTAGGTCACGTCATACTGGGTGTAGAATCCTAAGTCGGTCAATCGTCTTAGGACCACGTGGCGTGGAGTTGGCTTTGTTAAAAGTTTTGGAGTCCCTTGGTTTAGAAATAAAAGTAAGAATACGGGTAGAGGGAGTAGAAAGAAGGAAGTAAAGAGAGAGAGGACCGTAATCCGTGTTACATTGTGTTGTCATATATTGTGTTGTGTTGAGTTGTCATATATTGAGTTGTCATATATTTTGTTGTGTTGTCATATATTGTGTTGTGTTGTGTTGTCATATATTACGTTGTGTTGTCATATATTGTGTTGAGTTGTCATATATTGTGTTGTGTTGTCATATATTGTGTTGTGTTGTCATATATTGTGTTGTGTTGTGTTGTCATATATTATGTTGAGTTGTGTTGTCATATATTATGTTGTGTTGTCATATATTGTGTTGTATTGTCATATATTGTGTTGTGTTGTCATATATTATGTTGTGTTGTCATATATTATGTTGTGTTGTCATATATTGTGTTGTATTGTCATATATTGTGTTGTGTTGTCATATATTGTGTTGTGTTGTCATATATTGTGTTGTCATATATTGTGTTGTGTTGTGTTTGGTTGTCATATATTGTGTTGTGTTGTCATATATTGTTATCATATATTGTGTTGTGTTGTGTTGTGTTTGGTTGTCATATATTGTGTTGTCATATATTGTGTTGTGTTGTGTTGTCATATATTGTGTTGTCATATATTGTGTTGTGTTGTGTTGTCATATATTGTGTTGTGTTGTGTTGTCATATATTGTGTTGTGTTGTCATATATTATGTTGTGTTGTGTTGTCATATATTATGTTGTGTTGTGTTGTCATATATTGTGTTGTGTTGAGTTGTCATATATTGTGTTGAGTTGTCATATATTATGTTGTGTTGTGTTGTCATATATTGTGTTGTGTTGTGTTGTCATATATTGTGTTGTGTTGTCATATATTATGTTGTGTTGTGTT
Organism: Procambarus clarkii; assembly: GCF_040958095.1. Classification (NCBI taxonomy): domain Eukaryota; kingdom Metazoa; phylum Arthropoda; class Malacostraca; order Decapoda; family Cambaridae; genus Procambarus; species Procambarus clarkii. Next base: position 13,345,102 of record NC_091155.1, read on the forward strand.
GTCATATATTATGTTGTGTTGTGTTGTCATATATTATGTTGTGTTGTGTTGTCATATATTATGTTGTGTTGGCATATATTGTGTTGTGTTGAGTTGTCATATATTGTGTTGTGTTGTCATATATTATGTTGTGTTGTCATATATTATGTTGTGTTGTCATATATTGTGTTGTGTTGTCATATATTGTGTTGTGTTGTCATATATTGTGTTGTGTTGTCATATATTGTGTTGTGTTGTCATATATTGTGTTGTGTTGAGTTGTCATATATTGTGTTGTGTTGTGTTGTCATATATTATGTTGTGTTGGCATATATTGTATTGTGTTGAGTTGTCATATATTGTGTTGTGTTGTCATATATTGTGTTGTGTGATCATATATTGTGTTGTGTTGTCATATATTGTGTTGTGTTGTCATATATTGTGTTGTGTTGTCATATATTGTGTTGTGTTGTCATATATTGTGTGGTGTTGTGTTGTCATATATTGTGTTATTGTGTGTTGTCTTATATTGTGTTATATTGTCATATATTGTGTGGTGTTGTGTTGTCATATATTGCATTGAGTTGTGATGTCATAAATTATGTTGTGGTGTGTTGCCATATATTGAGTTGGTTGTCAGTAGATTATTTGGAGACAGATAGAGCCACCTATGTATGTAGATCAGATAAGAAAATCAGAAGCGGGGAGCCACATAGTGCCACTCCATATTAGGTCACCCAAGGTGTGAGTGGTAGCAGTCGAAAAAACAGTGAAGATAGGTATCTATTATGTGCCACTATGATCATGTTCATTTATACAGTAAAGTATGACAATATATTTAAGTAAAAATGAATTTATTTGTATAATAAACACTCGTGGGTGAGTGCCAGTTACACCCCCACATTCCTCTATGGGGCAGGTGTAAAACAGGTTCCTCCCGGTGAGGGTGGTCGCCCGTACCCTTCCTCGCACCTAATGGCCTTGACTTTACCGTAACAGAGTTCCACACCCAGCGGAGGTTGAGTGGGTCTTATATAGGGGTATTAAATTATAAATCTCCTCCAGGGGTTAAAAAAAATCAAAGAATTTATTAATGTTTTATTAGGTAAAAATCACAAATGATGTATAAGAAGTTAATTATGGCCCCTATCCCTCTCCCCCCTCCACCTCCCCTTCCTCATCTGAGTAGAATTCTGACGTCTCCCCATCCGTGGTGAGTGGGGGGAGGTCTTGACCCCCTCCCCCCTCTCTTGGGGGAGTGGGGTGAGTTGGCTGGTTGCCTTTTGGACGACTTTCCTTCTGACTCTCATCTGAAGTGTTCTGGAAAGAGATGGGGAAAATAATTTATAGGACTATATCTTTTATTTGAAAAATATTCTATTTCCTCTAAGAACAGTTAGTACATACCTCTCCCCCTGCAGGAGCGACCTTGTGTCCTCTACAGCAGGCATCATCAATTAGGGTACGTAACAGCATCTTGTTTGGGGCAGACCTTCCTCGTAGAATTACTACTCCACAAATGTGGACAGGTCCTAAGAATTGCACTGAAAAAAAAGAAGAGGTAAAATAGAGGTTGAGCAAACTTTCTATTGTGGGAAAAAAAATAAATCTTTACCAGAAAGTGAGGGTAATACTAACCAGGCCCTTCAAGGACTTCAATCTTCCCTGCGTGTGTTTCTGGGGAGACGCCTTCCATTTGTAGGATAAGGGGGATGGGGGTCTTCTAGGGAGGTTGTGGGGTGAGAGGTGTTTTATATGTGGGGTAATCCCCCTGTTAGGTGGGTTGCCTAGCTAACAAAAATATTCTCTACACCACCTATAAGAACCAACCCTTACTCCTCTACAAAATGTCCTAACACAGTGATGTTTCATAGGAAAATATCGTCTCGCATAAGCGAGGGCTCGTTTATCATTTAATTTTAAACTAACGCTTGAAAATACATTATGTAAGTAATGTACTGTTGAAGGCAACCCCAGGTGACTCACCCTATGGACGAACATTACGCAATACAGTCCACAAGCAAGGGTAAAATCACTCTGGAGTCTGTAGCACATTCCAAACACCTTTGTTATTGTGTTAGTTTTAATAAATCCTTGAAAATAATGTCCATAAGTAACCGCCGACATTGCATAACTATCGAAAAAAAACATTCGATGTTTAACTTTATCAACATAAATAGCTACCCAATGTCCCATAGTTAATCTGCTATGTGATGGTAAAATATTAGTTATGAGAACAATAGGTTTTCTTGATGAGATATTTAAATGTTCTATTTCATCAGCATTATAACAACCTAGGTAGAGTGCTCGATCCCCTAGATTATTTTTTAAATTAATATTTATATCATTACAATTCATTATGTTTTTAAGCTCGCACGTCACACAGAACAGTTCTCTGTCCGTCGATGGATAGTACCCCGGTCGTTTCCCCAAACAGTAAAACCAGCCTGTTATATGTAACACCACCGCCAAACTCAAGCTCCATACGCAAGTTGCCAGATTTCTCCACAGGGAGGGAATCCTTTGTTTGAATGGTGGTTAAGTCAAAGGCGAATATCGATCTTCCCTTATTAAAAGTGTCATAGGCTAGAAGTGAATCACGCTCTAAGCCTAATGTCTTCAAAGTTTCGTAATAAAGGCGGGCATAATGATTGTCGAAATCACCACCAATTCGGTAAATTGCATTATTGTTCAAATACATGGCGATATTTTTCAGTTTTGCATTTTCAAAATATAATCCATTACCTTGGTGAAGGCCAGCGAAATAATTCATTGGCACAATTACCATGAATATCCTGTGAGGAATTACTTGCGCCCAAGGCTGATCAATTAAGAGACTAGTTTGATTCCCTGCTAGGACATATGTTTTAGAAATGGTTTTATTGAAAGTATAGCTTATGGGGTCGGGGGATGCTAACAGTGAGCTGTTTAAGGCTAGGTAAGCACTTGGGTATGGGAACACTCGTGTTACCCACAACTTAGCATAATCCATATGCAGCCGATACTTAGAGCCATCGTCCACACTTGTATTTAGCACCCAAGCATGTGGGGAGAGCTCCAATCTTAGGCGCACATCTATATTATCTAATATGTATTGGTCTAGGGTTGTTACGTCCAATAGTAGGGGAAAACACATTGACAATCCTTTACCTTTTAAATCGGTCATAAATTTTTTATCCTTGGCGGTTGCCCCAGTAAAAAATGTATTAGTAAATTCGTTAGGGATTACACCATCATCACTCCAGTCCCTACGAAAGGCTCCAATCCTCCCCAAGGAAGACATTTTTGATGGAGGCATGGAGGTAATTAATTTAATAAACGACCAATAATTAAAATTAGAATTTGTTTCAACTACCTGCTCTCCTAAAAACACCTGAACACCTTTAAACATGGTATTTGACAACCCATTAACAAATTCCACATGGTCATCCTCTTCCAATTTTGTGGTATCGTCATCTTTCGTTAAAGATACCTTAAAATCTATAACAATATTAGCTAGATCTAAGAAGGCGCCCTGGGTTCCGGGGATGCGGAATTCTAAGTAATTATCCCGCAAACGTTGATTAATAGGGAGGTTAACAGGTAGAATGTCTATTTGCTGTGTGGAGGCAATTGAACTCTCCACATTACGTATTCTGTTACTTCTAGGAAATTGGTCAATAATACTGGAAGTATAATATTCTACAGGGATTTTCAACCCAGCTCCACTAGCCTCCGCCATGATCTCCTCCGAAAGGTGAAGTATGACTGCTTACTGTAGTGAAAATACATCATTTTTATACCCAAGGGCTCGTTTACATTTATTATTTTTATTTTTTCTTCTCCTAGAGAGTCTTTTAATTTTCCCGCCTGCTACCAATTTCTTCCCCACAGTCTTAAGAGCATCAATACCGTGAGTTCTCAGAGCGCTCTTTACATCCCGTCTACCACTGGTTAAATCACCAAGAACATTTTTCCCAAAATCGATAGCAGTCGGCGTTACAGTTTTCATGAAAAATGGTATGGCTCGTCGAGCCAAGCCGGCTAAGGTCCCAAAAAAACCACCACCAGATCTGAGATAAGGCGCTTGGAATGTGCGTATGTCATTCATCGCTCCCCCCCTCACCCCGTATCTCCCAGAGAGGGGGGAGAAGATCTCCCCATACTCCTTCTGGGAGGGTGTGTGGAAAGGTACTCGCATCCCGACTCCTCTGCTTATAATAACCGATGATGTGGGTAAACACTTCTATATATATATATATATATATATATATATATATATATATATATATATATATATATATATATATATTTATATTTATATAGATTATATTGTTATACCTTAGGGCGGAGGTGTAAGACTACCGTAACCGACCTCCCATCTTCAAAACTAACCTTTCGCCCAAACTGATCTGTTATCTTAATGCTCACCTTCTCCAACGTGTTAGTATTTAATGTCTTGTACACTAGGGGATGAGCCCCTCTAGAATAAGAGTCATGATAATTGATTGCATCTAAGATATTTACAATTTGTCCCCCGTAACGATCCGGCTCGATGACGTCACTATAAATGAGTAAATAGTCACAACCTCCGTCATTGTCTGGGGGGAATGAGGCCACGATCTTTGAGGCTGCTGTAATGTCATCTGATTTTGCCTGATAAATGGTGTATTTGCGACTGCTGTCAAAACCAAGTACATTAGCTATTCTGTGTTTAAATTGAAGACTAAGAGAATATAAGGAACCAGTGCCTTCATTGTTAAGTGTAGAGGATAGTAACACGCGCTCTAAGGATTGATCATAGGTGAGGATTGGTTCTCTTTCTGAGAAGTATATTTTGAAATCACCTCGGAAGCTAAGCTTCATGTCGGTGATTATTTGTCGGCTAAGCTCACTCGTGATGAATGTGATGTTTCTGGATAATATGTTGGTTTTGGGGGTGTAGGTGTAGATGAGATGTTCTGGGCTTTTAGAAAGAGTTCCTCGCTTAAAAGTAGCATAGACGTCTATACCAGACTCCCCCTCATCCTTGATGATAGCGTTAATTCGTCTGGGTAGGAGTATGTTGACTAAGGCCACTTCATGTTTAATGGAAGGGTTTAAATGTAGAGTGGGGATGGTGTTTGTAAATGCTGAACTTGTGTTGTTGTATATATCTTCTTGGTCGAGGCTAGTGAGGTATATGTAGTGTTCCTCGTCCATTGTTAAGTTATGTACTGACTGGGGTGGGAATAAAACATCATTACTTATATTTTATTTTATTAATCTACTAAGGAAATATTACTTTTAAAAGAACTACAACAGGGGGGGACTACATTTTGTTCCCCCATAACAAATTACATATAAAGAGCAGCAGCTGTTGGTACTGCTGTCGTCCGCTGCTGCCGCTGCCGCTGCTGCTGGGGGAGCTGTTGGTACCACTGACGCCGCTGCCACCGCTGACGGCACTGCTGCTGCTGCTGCTGCTGCTGCTGCTACCACCGCTGGAACCGTTGTAGTTGGTGGTACTGCTGGCGCTACCGTTACCGCTGCCGGCGATGATGGTACTGTTGCTGCCGCTGTCACCGCCGGAACTGCTGTAGTTGGTGGTACCGTTGCCGCTACCACTACCGCTGACAACACTGTCACCATCGTCGGTGGACCTGCTACTGCTACCACCACCGAAGCTGTTGTAGATGGAGGTACTGCTGTTGCTGCTGCTGCTGCTGCTGCTGCTGTTACTGACTGTGGTGGTGCTGGCACGTCTTCTTTGAGCGTTGATGGTTACAGCTTTCGTTGTTTTTTCGGTGATGAGGATAACAGGAATATTTCCTGTGACTCTCCATCGAGGATGGTGTCAATACGATGATTTGAGAGGGGGTCGAAGTCAATAGTGGTTTCGATCCGTCGTTTGGCCGTGCCAGATGTTGTGGGTGGGGGTGGAGCAGCGCTGGAGGTGGATGAGTACTCTTGTAGGTGTCTCTTCTTCCTGGGGGTGGGTGGTGGTGCTGGTGGTGTAGAACGAGAAGAGCTTCCTGGGGTGGTGGCACCCTCCCCCACCACTGCATCTAGGGTGATAGTTTTACTATCACCCTCTCCCCTGGGATCATCATTCGGGAGGGGTACCATCGATGGGGTGACGGTAGAGGGACGTTTGAGGATTACCAACTCCTTGTTATGCTTGGCCAGCTCAGCGTTGAGCGAAATGAGCATGGGCCCGACGTCCTTGTGCCAGTTGTCCATGCCATCACGGGAGGCCCCCAGCCCATGGGGCACCACCAGCCGAAACATGGTTGGAGTTCTTACCATGAGATTGCCAACCTTTGTTAGGGCTGTTTTCAGCCAAAACAGCCTATTCTTGGCAGTATCCAGGGTGACATTGGTGATGTAGTGGATGTCGGAGGAAGACTGCACTTGCTCCTGAGCTATAGGGTTGGACTCGAAGGGTGCTCCTGCACCGAAAGCGGAAATTAGCGCCACGATGGTGGGGCGGAAGAACAAGACTGGCTCTTCGACAATATCTTGACCGTCGGAGGGTAGGGGAGCTATCTTCACCTCGATGTCACCCGGGGTAGACCGGTAACGTATTGTGGCCCTGTTGACACGAGTCAGTCCTTCACGTTCCACACGGGCATAGTTGTAACATTTCCAAATTACACTTGCCAGTCCATAGGGACGCACAACAGCAGCCGGGAGGTCATACACGATGACATCACCAACCCCAAAGGCGTGGGTGTCGGTGATGTCGCTGTCTATTGACTTAATGGACGATAAAGCCATGGCGGAGGGGCGGTTGAGAGGAACGGGGTAGAGTCGTCGTCAACTATGGTGACCGAGGGTGACGGTGGAGGCCTTTAAATACACCTGTGTCCCCCACCTGGAGGGGGGAGGGATGTATGGGGTGTGGCGTAGAGGCTGCCTTCCCTACCTTAAAAGTCCATACACACTCCGTCCAGTCTCGAAGGCTGTAATCTGGTCTCGATGTTGGAAGGTTAATTTTTCCATTTGCCATATCTCCGTCTGGATTTCCTGGGATGAATATTCTTCATAACGTTTCACCGTCTCTCCAAATGACTTAAAAAACCGTTCTGGAGGGGCACTCAACACAAGACGGTCATAACAATCCCACAATGCATATATCAATCTACATTTGTGTTCGACATACTTGTAGTACCGCTGAGTAGCAACCAACTTCTTTAATAAGGGAGATTTGTCTTCTGGGGGTGTAGCTGGGGGAGGAGTGGGTCTAGAAGCTTGCTCCATGGTGGATATGCAACTGAATATGGTGGTCTTTAAGATGGTCTTCATATAGGTCTTCAATACGGCTCCCAATGGGGTCTCCTATGGATACCCCTCCCCCCTTTTAACTGAGATCTAGCGCGATAATTACGTATGAGGGTTGGGTCTATGCCAGCCACCCTCAGTAAAACCCTTACATCTTCCTTGTCACTTGCCCTAAATTGCCCCTTTGTGAAGGCTAGAGTTTTAATTATATCTAAAATATTTAAATTTTGTACAGGCTTTAATAAATTTCCGCGACTATCCCACATCACCTGTTGGCTGTTTTGTCCAAACATGTTCAATAATGCTTTGACATGAGGAATTTCCTCAATTTTAAAATTCACATTTATTAAGTTGTCCAGACTTGGATTTTGGGGTGTGATGGTGGCTTTATGTGGAGTGTGGCCAGCAACAATTACTTGCACTTCGGGCGGGAGGATGGAATGTCCCCTTTTTTTATTTATTTTTTTTTTTTAAAGGCGATGGTCGCGCCGGGCAGCCCGCGTTTTTTTTTTTCTTTTTAAGGGTGGCGGCGGGCGACGGTCGCCGGGGGCCCCAATGTCATTTAAAGGGTGTGTGACCAGCCCCGCCCGTCTGGAGGTGCTACTACGGCAACACCGCCCACAGCCCGTTGTTGTCAGGTGGGAGGAAGGAGTGTCCTCTTCCCCCACCCCCCCATCACCCCTACCAGAGTCGCAGGTGGGTAGGTTACGGGCTCCCCCAATATTATTACTTGGGGTGGATTCGTTTTTTAAAGAGAAGGACATACTTTCACTACCATCACCACCGGGGGAGGGCAGACCCACAGCATTAGGAGGTGATGGTGAGTTCTTGTTTTTATTAAATAAATATTTTTCAGCTATGAATCGTGGTACCAGGCAATATTCTTTCACCATTTTATTCTCTCGTTACTTATTTACGCAATTACCTTATTAGGGAGGAAATTAACGATACAGCCAAAGGTAGCAGAGCTGCTAATATCGCCCCACCACGTCTGGAGGTCAGTATGAGCTTCTTTTTGTATAAGGGAGTTTTCTTACGCGCTACAGATCGTATGTCGTTCTGATATCTCTGTAAGCCATTAATTATCTGAGGTTGAACTGGGATGTTTCGTTTCAGAAAATTGGCAAAAATTTCACAAATTGATTCAATTTCCTGCCGTTTTAAAGCCTTGATTAGTTTATTCCGCTTCTTGGGTGATAAATTGTTTAATAAAAATAACAACTGATGATGTTTCTCTACGAGAGAGTCCTCTTGAACTGTCATTTTTTGTTAAATTTGACGATGTCTTGAGCTTTAATCCAGCTATTGGCAGAATCTGGGTACCCTCTCCACTTGACGAAATATTCTCTGTATCCTTTCGATGTTTTCCTAGACTGTAATACCGTTACAGGAAAATAGTCTGGAAGGGATGTTGCAATCAATTCCTGCTCATAAAACATGCCACTGATCGTCTCGTTGTTTAAATCTTTGATTTTATATGTCGGGATTGGATGTGTTCTGTCAATATGTGACACTACAAATATTTCTTCTGTATTTTGGTGCCAAAAGCCTTTGTGAAATATATTCCTGCGCTTTGCCAATCGCACATGCTGTCCAAGGTGCAGCCGTGGACTGATGGCAGTTATGGAAGAGTCATTGTTTAAATACATGACCTTAAACTGTCTTCGTATATCTTCAATATTTTGCAACTTATGAATGGCATGAGGAGTATTTTTTAGCATCCTGTGGAAAGTGTGGTTGTACACGTCCACAACTTTAGGGAGGATGTGGGTGTATTTTAATGAATTAGCTTGAGTCATATAATGATACAGTTTATGTTTTAAAGTTCTGATGGCTCGCTCCACTATGCTAGATTTCATTTCCGAAAATACACTATATAATTTAATATTTTTCTTATTAAAATAATTTTGAACTGACTTGTTGTAAAATTCTCTACCTCGGTCAGTGAATATCCGCCTTACACCGAGAAACTGAGGCGTTTCCTCTAATATCTTCTTCAGAGCGACTAACACTTCACTCGAATTTTTTGTTTTTAAAGTTTGAGTCTGCATTAGGCGGGAATAAACATCGACACAAATTAAAATATATTTAACACCATTATTGTATTTTTGTAAACTACAAAAGTCCCCTAGGTCACAGGCAATTATGGTACGAGGTTTAGGGGCTAATATTTTCCGTCGGGGGAACCTAACTAAATTTCCTCTATGTAATGTGTAAGATCGCTCCCCATGGAGAAATTCCTTCACATCTGCAACACTAATGTTGGGGTCTTTAAGTCTGGCAGCCTTATACAATTTTTGAATTGACCCTGTGAAACCACCTGGGCTAGAAATGTCATTATAGATACTGGTGAGAATTGTTCGTTTCTGTGTCGTTAGAGACATTTTTTTTTTGTTGTCGTTGATGATTACATTTGATACACAATTTCACAGTGGTCTTCGTTGGTGATGCTCGTTCGTAGTTGTAATGCCTCAGGAACCGTCAGATCGACCAATAAGTAACCATACTTGTTCTGGGATATTGCCCGACGGTATATTTCAACGAAACTACTAGTTGTTTTTCGCCCATATAACTGTCCACTTAAAATTTCAAGTTGGCTTATGTCTCTCTGCTTCATTAATATATAATGACTACAATTCAGAGTTATTGTCCTGGCGTATTTCCCCTGGGGAAACAAATTTTGACTAATTAGAATTACGGAAATATTACCGTGTCTCCCTCTTGTGAAGATATTGGCTATAATTGGACTCTGTATGGCTTCCAGGTATAAGTCATCAATTATATACAAAACTGACTCATTTGAAAAAGGATCTTTATACTCTAGTGGGTTAATCAGATCCTGGGAGACAGTAACCTTGTTTCGCAGAGAGGGAATGTTTGAAAGAGGTTGTTCTGTATTATTTGCAGATGACACTAAAATTTTTGAGAATTTTCCGTGGTATTTAACACATAAATTCCCCACTAGGGTCGTTTTCCCAGAATTACTGAATCCAGCTACAAATATTCTTGCTGGGTGGTGGAAAATATTAAGTTGCTCGTCTGTGACAGACGCACACTCCTCCATATTTTCCCCATAAATGGTTCAATTACCTATGGAGTGGTCGCTTATATATTCATATATATATATATATATATATATATTGAGTGTGTGTGTGTGTGTGTGTGTGTGTGTGTGTGTGTGTGTGTGTGTGTGTGTGTGTGAGAGTGTGTGAGAGTGTGTGTGTGAGAGTGTGTGTGTGTGTGAGTGTGAGTGTATTCACCCATCAAGGGATGTGTCCCCCTCAGGACATAGCCAGTCCTCCTGATGTTTTTTTGAAGTAGAAGTCCCCTAGTGATGACCTCCAGACGAGAGAGAGAGAAAAAAAAAAAAGTTTTCTACAGCAGGCCTAACCCTTCTCTTACAAAAGGACTGAGAGGTGTTGTATGTGGCAACGTTGCCCCCCACGTTTCCGAGTCAATAAAAGGACGCTACACCTCCCCCACATCATGTATTATTGAATTGTGACCAAACCATCCACTCTCCTCCCCGTCTAGCCCGAGATGTAAGTAAATTAGTATCTATTTCATATAAGGGTTATATATATATATATATATATATATATATATATATATATATATATATATATATAAATATAAATATATTATATATATATATATATATATATATATATATATATAAATATATATATATATATATATATATATATATATATATTTATATAGATAAGTAGGGGCAGGAATGAGAAGTGGAGTGATTTGAGTGCTGGGGGGATATATATATATATATATATATATATATATATATATATTTATTTATTTATTTATTTATTTTAGGTAAGCGTGATCGTTATGTCTCGAGTTGGTGATATTTGTAGAATTTGTGGATGGGGGTCATCACATCTCTTCGTTCATAGGTGTTACACATGTTTCTTCTGCGGAGAAACTGTATGTGTACAATCTAGTGGTGAACACAGGAGAACCTGTGCTGGAGGTATGACCGTATTTTATATATTTATTTATTTATTTATTTCAAATAAAAAAAAATATTAAGAAGGGTTTTCCCCTTCTCCATGAGTGTGGGAGAGAGAGTGTATATAAATTATACACTATTTCCTTCATTAGGTAAACGTCGCCAGCCCACCCTCCCTTCCAGAGAGGATGGCTTCTTGTGCTTTTTGTGTGGAAATACATCCTTGAGACCTCACCACACTTCCCCTTGTGATAATTGTGGGACCTCTGTGTGTGAGGACTTGACCTCTGAACATCTACAAACATGCCCCCGTGGTGAGTGAATAAACCCTCCACCTCTATTTCTCTTAAGAATCTTTTTTGAGAACTTATGTCATGGGGATTAGTGAGAGGGTGTTGCCTTTTTATTATTATTATTATTATTATTATTATTATTATTATTATTATTTATTATTATTCCTTTCCAGGAGCGATTCAGAGGCAGGTAGGGGAGGAACATGACAAAGCACAGCGTGACAATAACCCCTTAGGTGGAGGGGAGGGGGGAGAGGAAGCGATGAGTGATGATGATGATGGTGATGATGGTGATAGGGGTGACATCTCTCAGCCGGGCCCTAGTGGTCTTAGACCCCCTGTCATCAATAGACTTAATGCCCTAAATAGTGATGAAAATTCCCCAGATGAGGAGGATGCTATAGACACTCCACACTTAATTAATAGGGTGGGGGCTCTGGGGAATCTCTTTACTAGGCTGGAATATTCCATCCCCTCAGCCTTCGCCACAGACCCTATAGGACTCCTAAGCAACTTTAGGGACTATTACATATCTGAAATAGAGAATTACATGAATTCTCTTGGGGGACATGGCAATTTTACTTCATCATTAAAAATCCTCCTCGAGGTAAAGGTAACACTTTTGAAACAACGACTCACGGAAGATGATGACTTTAGAGAACACTTCATAACAACACCCGCTAGACTGGTAACTCTTGAGGATGTGGGTAATCTTATTGATAGCTGGGTGGCTTATATGATTACACGACTGGAAGATCTCCTTTCAGAAACAGAGGGGAGTGGTTTCATATTATATAATGTCGATTTCCTCAAAATCGTCATCTGTAATGCAAGTGTAAGGTCAGTTTTGGGGGATTATGTCCCTTATCCCCCATTTCTAAGGGGACGGCATGAGGTCTTCAACCCAAACCCGGCTGGTAACAATAAAACATGTATTATTCAGTGCATTGCTGCTTTTCTGGCGTCACAACAAGGGTGGAAGTGGAGACGTATAGGGAGACTTGTAGAGTCTCACTCTAGGGTTAGGAAAATGGTCAAATACGACAATTTATCCTTCCCTCTGTCTTGGGAGGATATCTCTAAATTGGAGAATAGAAATAAACTATCCATTTTTTTGTATTCAATACACAAACATACAGATGGCGTCTATCACGTCTCTCTTTGTCGTCGTGGTAGCAGACAGTACTCGATCATAGTTCCTTTATTGTTATTGGGGGAATCTCATGTGACCTTGATAAAAGACTTCGATAAGTTCCTTCGGAACTTTACTCGCAGCCACAAACGAAAGACAGTCTTCTGTAGAAACTGTCTCTCAGAATATCAAAATTCGTCTGAGCTAACAAATCACTCATCTTCCTGCGACATCACTCAGAAAATTATTTACCCTCAGCCTGGGGACACACTCCATTTTAAAAATACGGGGAAAGGTTATGCCCCTTCCCATGTGGGCTATTTTGATTTCGAGTGTGTCCTAAGCACTGAGGATTGTCTAGGTTCTGTTACAGCCATACATAGACCTATAGCATACAGCTATATAATTGTTGATAGGAACCACACTGTCGTTGATAAATTTACTTATTTTGGGGGGGACAGTGTTACTCATTTCATGCAGCGAGTTGCCACCAAATGGGAAATTATCAGATCTACCCTCCACCATTATGAAATAGACATGTCTCTTGAGGATATGATCCATTTTAGGAGACAGACTCACTGCCAGTTTTGTGAGCAGGTATTTACCCCCTCCAATTTCAAGGTTCAACATCATGATCACCTTAGGGAAAAGCTCAATTATATTGGAGCTCTATGTAATTACTGCAACCTCCGCCACAAGAATGCTCTGGAGAGTTTAGTTCTAATTGCCCATAATATGTCTTATGACATGGGCTTAATTTTGAGGGAGTTTACCATGGATTCAAATATTAAGAGCAATATCCTCATGAGACAGGGGACGAAATATCTTAAGGTGGAAATAGGGAAGCTTAAATTTCTTGATTCACTGGCTTTTATTACAGGTAGTCTTTCATCCCTAGCAAAGACCCACATTGATTCAGCCAGCCCCTTAACATTCACTCACTCAATGATAGAGGGTTTGCCCAAAAAGAGTCACCACCTACTCTTAAAGGGTAAGCAGTTTTTCCCTTATGAATATACCACAAAAATCAGCTGCTTTAATGACACATCACTCCCTCCTATTGAAATGTTCTACAGCTCCCTAAACAAATCAGGTATAACTTTGGACGAATATAGACATTCTAAATTAGTATGGGAGGCTACAGGGTGTAGGACATTAAAAGACTACCTCCTCATTTATTTGAGGTGTGATGTAGGATTACTGGCTGACATTTTTACACACCACAGGGCAATTCTAAATGATATATATTCTTTAGAATTGACACACTATTGCAGCCTCCCAGGGTACTCCTACGACTGCTTCCTGAAAAGTAGCAGAATATCGCTGGAGTTAAGTGCAGATGTGACGTTGCACAATCTCTTATCACAAAACATACGAGGGGGTTTTACAACTGCAGTTAGGAGTTATGTCAGAGCTAACAACCGCTATGTCAACCCATCTTTTAACCCCCAGGAGGATAGGTCTTCATTCTTACTTTATCTCGACTTTAACAGCCTCTATGGGAGTTGTATGACTAGGAAATTGCCCCATGGGGGACTAAGGAGACTATCATCTGATGAGATGAACTCCTTCATTAGCGGGGGGAAGATAATGACAGAACAGCCTTTCTCTTCTAACAAAGGGTACTGGCTCTTAATTGACACCAAACTTTTAAGACCCGAAATAGCTAGACTAACAGACGATCTGCCCCTTTGTTTACACCATAGGGGAATAAGTATGGAGGATATCTCACCATTTAGTAGGGGACTTCTGGAAACAAATAACATCACACACCTCCCCCCAAAAAACATCAAACTGGTTGGAGATCATCTCCCCAAAAAACATTATTTCATATCTCTTCACCTTTTACAACTATTTATTGAGATAGGACTTGAAGTGGAAACAATACATGCAATTTACGAGTTCCACCAGTCAGATTTTATGGCAGAATTTGTTAACACCAACGTTAACAATAGAAATGCCTCCAGCAGTAATGATAGGAAAACACTCTTCAAATTACTGACGAACAGTGTTTTTGGTAAAACGCTACTGAATCCAGCTCGTTATGCCATTGACACCAAACTAGTGACTTCAGCTAGGGCCTTTTTACGAGAGGTGAAGAATCCCCGCTTTAAACGAATGGTGCATTTAGGCGACAATAAATTATTGTCTGTCAGTTCCAGACCATTCATTAAAATTACTCATCCTAATTACATTGGGTTCCAGATTCTTGAGCTAGCAAAATACAGCTTGTACCATTTTTGGTACAGGGTACTTAAGAACCACTATTCAGATAGGGTACAACTGGTGTATAGTGATACAGACAGTTTCATTTTCACCTTACTAGCTGAAGATGTCTTTAATGAGATGGGGAAAGAACCCCTTAGTTTGTGGATGGATACGAGTAATTTTCCTGAAACTCACCCCTTGTATGATCCTTCTAAAAAGGGTGTTTTAGGGCTGTTAAAGTCAGAGGTGTCAGATAAACACATCCTTGAAGTTGTGGCACTCAAGCCCAAAATGTATAGTGTGCTTTTGCTTGACAATAAAAATTCCATCACCGCTAAGGGTATTCCCCGAGCTGTGCAAAGATCTTTAACACATAACCACTTTAAAGAGACCCTTCACAGTAATGGTGTAGTAAATACTTTTAATTACTCACAAATAAGAAACATAGGGGGGCAGATGGCAACCACATTCAATACTAAGAGGGGTTTAAGTGCATTTGATGATAAGCGCTTTTACCTAAATAAATACACTAGCCTAGCGTATGGTCACCCAGACATACCATCCGAGCCCCACCCCAACACCTCAGTCCAAGGAATGTCCACCGAGAGTGAAGGTGGTGACGTCATTGAACCACAAGGAGAGGAAGGACAACACCCCACCAGCGAGAGTGAACCCTATGACGTCAGCAGTCAGTCACCTGAGGGAGGCGCACTACATCCCATTCACTCTCTGGGAGATGAGTCATCATCTTCGTCCCAGGAGGAGGAGGAGGAGGGGGAGGAAGACCCCACAACGGACTTGTGGGCGAGAAGGAGAGGTCTTGTTAATAAATATTATGTGGGGGGAGATGACCTACAATACGACTATGTTTAACCCTATGTACTTTGATAATATAATCTATAAATCATCAGGATTATTTCTTTTTCTCCTTCTTTAAGTATAGAGGCTTAAAATATATCCAACTTAAAAACAACTAAGGGAGGCTGGTCCCTCTTACGGTACACTCAAGGTCATCAAGTATGAGGAGGGCTGGTGAGGGGGGACCGCCCCTACTGCGAGGATCCTGTTTTTACACCTGTCCCATAGGGGGAGGTGGGGGGGGGGGGTAACTACCGCTCACCTGAGTGTTTATTATACAAATATACTGTCATACTTTTCTGTATAAATGAACATGAGCATGAACATAGCGACACATAATAGATACCTATCTTCACTATTTTACGATTGTTGCTGCCCCACACCTTGGGCGACCTAATATGGGGTGGCTCTAAGTGGCACCCCGCCTCTGATTTTCTTATCTGATTACCCTTCATAGGCAGCTACTTTACTGTAAATGAACATGATCATAGTGGCACATAATAGATACCTATCTTCACTGTTTTTTCGACTGCTACCACTCACTCCTTGGGTGACCTAATATGGAGTGGCACTATGTGGCTCCCCGCTTCTGATTTTCTTATCTGATCTACATACATACGTGGCTCTATCTGTCTCCAAATAATCTACTGTTGTCATATATTATGATGTGTTGTGTTGGCATATATTATGTTGTGTTTATTTTGACCCAGCCTAACCAGTTCCGACTGGATACACTGAGGTCATACCTTAATTGTCAAGGTATCTCTATTACACTTGTAGTGCATGCTGCAGTATTTAAATTTATGCATATCTATATTAAAATGTCATAATATTAACGTGTCTTATATTGAATTATATTATTATTATTATTTGTCATGATGTTGTGTGTGTGTTAACTGCTCGTTTCTCCAGACGCGGCCGCTGCCACTGTCACTACCCTCCCCCCTCCTCTTGCCTGTGTGTGTCTGTCTCTCTGCCAACCGGTGCGCTAGTTGGTAAGCTTTGTGTTTTTGTTGTATATACATATATGTATTACAGTATTTTGTGTAGTTGAACATCTGTGTATGTTCCCAAGGTGTCTAATTTACTTAAGAGTATTCTATTGTTGTTTGTTGTTGTTGTTGTTGCTCTGAGAGTGGTTTGTACTGTACAATGTTGGTGTTGCTAGTTGACCTGTGGTGGCCAGCCAGGAGCTGATTCAAAGGTCTCTGGGTTGCAGGGATGTGTAGGGGGGCACACGTATTGTGTGTACTCTCTCTGAGTATTGTATATTAGAGATATTTGTATATATTTATTGTCTTCTTACCAGTAAGGTAAAAAGGGGATAATTGTGAGGATGAGAGTTAAATAAGTGTTATCACATAAATTTTCAAATTGTAACTTGTAATGAAGTGAGTTATATTTCTTTCGCCATTTAGGGACTCTGTGTATGCCTGTGTGGACTTTAACTCTGGAGAATAGATTCCTGACAGTTAGATTTTCAGTCAATGTAACTCTAAAGTTTGAAGACGAGTAATTGACTTTACCTTTTGTCAGTCATTGCGGACTCTAACTTCAGTAGAGCGTTTTTTGACTGTCTCATTTACAGTCATTGTGGACTCTGACTTTTAAGAAGATATTTTCGACTTTGCCATTTGCCAGTCTTGAGCTGTCTAGTTTATCAATGTTATTAGTGGATCTTTGCTTAGTGACATCTTGCTGCTATGACTGGTGCATTGTATTATTAACTCACTTGGTTGTGGGTATATGTATATAGAGATTATAAATAAGCTGTGTCATGTGTTATGAACCCCAGGTAGCCTCATGAGGTAAGTCAACCTTATGAGAGTTATTCTACCCACCTGACTGGAGGCAGGAGTCAGGACAAGAAAGTAAACTAAGAAAACATCAGTAAATTAAGACTGAAAAATGAAAGTAATGGTCAAGCATCTTACGGAAACAAAGTAAGATGTTGACATTATGGAGGTAGTAAAGCGTCACTTGAGTTGTGAAAGTCGTCCAGGATAGACGTACTTTGGTGCCCTCCTGGGAAGAAAGAAGAATATAGTTCTCGGTTAAGTGTTGGAGTGATGGCTAGTTGTACCAAGTGTGAGGAACTGCCAAGAACGACGTACGACATTTCTCTGTGATCGTGGACGATATTAAGGGCGGCCTGAAGCAAACATGGTGATCGTGACTAATATGGACCCAACTGTGAGATATCTTTTGAGTGGATGAAATTGGGCAGGTTTTCCTGTGTAGAGCCAGGCTAGCGACTTCTTATACTTAAGTCCCGACTGTGAGGAGCATTTGGAGACAGTCCAAGAGGACTGATGGACGACGATGAGTAGAGCCATTTTGGAGCTCCAATGGGCAAGTGTAGTCTCATCATATTTCCTGCGGTAAGTGCACTTAATTATATAAATGATTGCTTATAATTGCTTGATCGTGCGCCCAGCAATCATCGAGAACATTAGAGGATATACGTTAGAGATTTTATGAAGAAAGTGAGATATAACGAGAATGAGATGAATGAACATGATTGAAAGCAACACACGCTCGCTCGCCAGAGGTCAGTGAAGGACTGAGCATGTGGTGCCCTCTGGCACCCCATTGGAGGAAAAATTCAGTATAGAATCCTCCAAAAATGTGGGAGTACTCACAACGGCAGGGCCGACGTGCAGAAGGGGTTGTCGGAAGGAGGAATATATTTTGTACAAATATATGTTATTTTTATTTTATCAGAAGATGTTATTATGGCATAGTAATGGAATTACAGGTTTGTGTGGAGGAGAATTTTGTAGAGGAGCTTCGTGACTGGTGAAGATTATGTGGGAGTAGAATTTCAAGTATAGAGTGGAACTTCAAGTGTTGTGGTGTTACACGTTTCTTTGTTTTCCCCTTTTTTTTTTTGGTGACGCCACATAGTGGAACACCACAGGCACTGAGTGGGACTTCAAGTACCAGCAAATGTTGAAGAGACTTCAGGAGTACCTACCAGATTTTGGGGACCCAGAGACAGCCGTTAGTGGTGGGCCTCAGGATGTAGAACAGAGAATTGTATGGAGACCATGGTGTGATAGAGGGGGTGCTTGAATGCATATAGCATGAGTGACACAATGTTATGTGAGAAAGTTAATACTTTACAGTTGGAGATATTTTTATATGCAAGTTACCCAGCCACAAGCAGTGAGGAGGCAAGAGGCTGTGAGCGGAAATTGGGAAGAAGCCTAGTGCAGTTTATTTGGTGAAGATATTATATACGTGGTTACTGGTTTGTAGAATCCTATGATACTGTAATGTTGTATTATTTTAAAACAAATCCACAAGGGCCGTGACGAGGATTCGAACGGCCCTTCGAATCCTCGTCACGGCCCTTGTGGATTTGTTCATTTGATGCATCACGTTAGTGTGATCTCTGTGTGTGTTGTATTATTTTATTTAGGTGTATTTTTATGTAAAAAAATGTTTGTCTAAAGACAACTAGTTTTAGCTCTTGTCCTGGTGGGGAGTTATTGGAAAAGCGAGAGAGAAACAGCTACAGAGTTGGTTGACAACGGACAGTAATGTCATGAAGGGGAATTAGGAGATCATCCCAAAACAAGGAGAGTGTAGGCGAGTCATGGCGGCTCGACAGGGTGTGTAGTCATGTCAAATAGGCCAGATTGCAGCCGTTTCCCCAAGCAAAGGTGGCCATGAACCCCCTCTCTGTCTATATGACGATTTCAGGGTGATTCTCCAATGTGCACTCTAGTGTCCATTACTGATTAATTGACGACAGCAGCAGTAAGTAGTAGTTGCGGTGGTTAATGTTATATTATCAGGGATGTGGTAGGGGTCTCCGTTCGTTAAAAGATAAAATTAAGTAAATAAAGTCAAGTTAAGTTTAATTAAAAAAAAAATCTACCGCGGATACATGAAGATAAGTTCGCCCCAGTAAACTGGCCTGATTTCACTTAAGACTTTCACTCAACCCTAGAAAATTTGAACTTGCATATTTGAGGCCAATAGGCTCACTGATTTTTAAGGGAAAGTTTTACTCCACGAGCTTTGCTTGATAGAATGACATAACAGTGTTGTCTTATATTATGTTGTGATGTGTTGTCTTATATTATGTTGTGATGTGTTGTTATATATTATGTTGTGATGTGTTGTTTTATATTATGTTGTGATGTGTTGTCTTATATTATGTTGTGATGTGTTGTTATATATTATGTTGTGATGTGTTGTTTTATATTATGTTGTGATGTGTTGTGTTATATTATGTTGTGATGTGTTGTGTTATATTATGTTGTGATGTGTTGTGTTATATTATGTTGTGATGTGTTGTTATATATTATGTTGTGATGTGTTGTTTTATATTATGTTGTGATGTGTTGTCTTATATTATGTTGTGATGTGTTGTTTTATATTATGTTGTGATGTGTTGTGTTATATTATGTTGTGATGTGTTGTGTTATATTATGTTGTGATGTGTTGTGTTATATTATGTTGTGATGTGTTGTGTTATATTATGTTGTGATGTGTTGTGTTATATTATGTTGTGATGTGTTGTGTTATATTATGTTGTGATGTGTTGTGTTATATTATGTTGTGATGTGTTGTCTTATATAATGTTGTGGTGTGTTGTTTTATATTATGTTGTGTTGTCTTATGTTATGTTGTGTTGTTTTATATTATGCTGTGTTGTGTTGGTTTATATTGTGTTGTGTTATAATATGTTGTGATGTGTCACAGCATATTTTGTAGATACGTGTTGTTTTATGTTAAGTTTTCATAACCTATTAGTGGTTCCCTATCAGTTACTTAATAAAATAAAGTATAGTTCCTTATGCACAACATTTACGTACACTGCGATATACTGTTAAAGTAGCCTTGTACACTTTGTAATATAATTTAACTATTCGAGTTACTTGTCAAATTCGGGTCTAAAGTTTTGGATGGATATGACTTCAACAATTTATTTTGTCAGTGCATTCCAGTAGTTGACCACCAGAACAAGGTACGTGTATATATCTTCCACTTGTATTAGTCTGTCCTACTCTCTGGCTAAATAAACTGTACATATCCAACTTCTCAATTTTCCTTCTATGTATCATGTACGTTGTGATCATATCCCATCTGTCTCTTCTATGCTCTTGGGCTTTGAGGTTCAGTTCCATTAACTATATTACTAGCTTAACTCTCTTAGCTCTGGATTTAATTTTGTTGCAAACCTCCGTACTTTTAAAATCTTGGTTTTATGCTTCACAAGGTACGGATGCCGGGCGGTGCTGGATAATCCAATATTAGTCCAACAAAGGCTGAGTAAATTGCTTTGAAAGTGTCCTGATTTATGTTTCTAAACAATAGTGTAATGTTTGTGATGTGTAATGAACAAGATTGTTAACGGAAGGTGGTGAATGATAACCCTTCATCAGGATTCTCTACATAAGCTTGCAGACGTTTGATGTCAAGCTGATCGGACGGTAGTTTTCTGCTGAGCTCTTTCTATCTGTTTTGAAGATTGGGGTGACATTTACAAATTTAATTCAAAGTGGACTATCCCTTCGTCCAATGATTTTGTGAAAAGTAATTTCAGCAGTAGGCATAGTTCTTCTGCCAGTTCCTTTATGACTCTTGGATTGTATTCTATCCACACCTGGGGTTTTTCTGTCTTTTAGTTTGTCAATGTTCTTCTATATTATGTCGCATGTTATGGAAATATCCATTATTTCATTATCTTCACCTTCTTGAAGCATTTGTGTGGGTGATGGGATGTCATGTATCCTTTCCAGTGTGAACACATATTCAAATAGTCTTTCAGGGTGTTTGTTACCCATTTATCATTCTTTGGGACTTGGTTAGTCTCATCTTTTAAAGGTCCTACCGAACCCTTTGTTTTGGTTCTACTTCATATATAGGCATAGAACGATTTTGAATTTATATGTTTTTAGCTAGTTTTCTTTCGTAGCTTCTTTTGGTTGATCTGATTTCCTGGGACGCTGAGTTTAGAGCTCTTTTATATATCTCATATTCATTGATGTCCATCGTGGATTTATACGTTCTCCAGAGGTTCCTCTTAGTTATGAATGCTTGTTTTACTGCCTGAGTCATCCATCTAGTTCCCTTTCGTCTCTTTCTCCTTTTTGACATTTTTTTGGACGAGTACCGTGATGAGCTTCTTGAAACTCTCCCATGACGCATCCGTGCCATGTTCACCAATTAGCTCCCTCCTGGAGATGTTTTACAGTTCTTCTCTCATTCCTTGATCGTCTCGTTGATGGCAATTTAGAAATTCGTCATCTTTGACCTGTTTGTGGGCATCTATATTCGCAGTCCATCTTAAAATATGGTGATCACATAAGGGGGTTAGCTAGACATCTATATAGTCATCTATATAGTTAGACATCTATATAGTTTGTATATAAAAATGCTTTCGGATGCGAATGGAACGTTGTGTGAAAATCTCAAAGCCATCGGTGATGAAATTTCGGAGATTAGAGATTTTGAACAAACGAACATATACATTATTATTTCTATAGACTAGCTGTACTCGGCCACAGCAACCTTCCCCTGTCTCCCAGTCCTCCCCACCATTCCCTCCTCCCACATTGTTGGGAAAAAAGCTTACTCTCTATTAATTGATTGATATTTAATTAATAGATTAATTTAAATTAATCGAAGGACCACCCTATTTTGACTGAAAAGGGAAACAGAAAAAGCTAAATGATAAGGACTGAAGTACCAGTGCCTATGGATAAGAAACTATTAAAGATTTTTCTTTAAACTTCAATGGGCTGTATAATATTAATGTTCGAGAATAAACTTTCCGTCCTTCACAAAATGGGGGGTTAATACCAGAAGTAATCTACTCCCAGTACGCTTCATCGAGGCTGGTTCTTCCTTGAATAAAATTTAGTAATTTCTACTAAATACCATTAAGAAACATTAGATAAATTGATTAATGGTAAAAAGATTGTATGTTGATAAACTGAACAATTATTCTCATTTGACTTTTATGAGGCTAACATATTCCGTTAAGTATCTCAAATCAAATAAACTATATCTCTTTGACTGATCTAGAATTTGCTCAATTAAATGAACAATAGAAAGGATTTCAGCTGCTTAGCTGTATTAGTGAACGGAGAGGTAGAGGTGCAATGGCGTCGACTGCTACTTGCGGCAACACGTGAGCTCGAGCATGGCGTGGGAACATGAGGACCACGACCGCTTACAACACAAGCTGAAATTTCAACTAAATATACTAATTGTTTACACCTACTATATAATATCCGCACTATGCCATAAAAGGAATGAATTTAATTCCTTATGGACGTACTTATTGTTTGGGGAGGTCACGTAGCACAACGATGGACAGTGCACAGTAAATGATATAAAGAGTACTCAATATAACCAATACTAAACACTTAACCTGCTGGTTGTCCACCGAAGCAATTCAAAATTGCTACTGGAGCAATGGCACGCTCCTAGGCCGATTAAATGCAAGGGCCTAACGTAGTATTGATGGTAATCGACACTCCCGAGACGCACGATGTAATTGTTGGCGTCCTCACAGCGTGGTAGCTGCTGGCGAAGTAAACACACCCTCACGGCGTGGTAGTTAAAGGCGAATGGCGGCGTCTCTCCGCCCTCCCTCAACTCGTCTCTCGCATTCACAACAGAAGTTACTAATCACGGATAATTCTTTTCCGTGTAAGTACTGATGTAATGCGTTAATGAGAACTGGGTTGCAATTATAGGGAATTAAATAATATCATATTCTCGTTAAACGGTGTTAATCGAGAAATGGAGAGAAAATTTATCATAGCATTCGTACGTAACAGATGAAACTCCTACTTGATAATAATTTCAGTTAATAACTCTCGGTTTTGGATTATTGGTAGTTATATTATCCGTAGTTAATTATTGTATGGAATACTGATAATTTTAGAGAACCACATTCAATTCTCTAACATATTGGTAATAAATATGTTTAAATGTACATTATCTGACGCAATCCTGCCTCTCGATGTCGTGAGAATATTAGCAATAGGCTCAGATAAAGAAATAATAATTTATATTAACACTACCGTTAGTGAAATTAATAACTACTGTAATTAGTATATAATAATGATGTATTATAATACAATGGTAGTGTGTAAGTGTTGGAAATTTCCAACACCCAGCCCCTCGTCCTCCCAACCATTCCTTACTCACCCGTCCCCTTGTCCTCCAACCATTACCCACTCCCTCGCCCCCTCGTCCACCCCACCATCTCCCACTCCCATATCTCGTCGTCCTCCTTACCATTCCCCCCCTACCACGTCCCCTCGCCCGCCTCATCATCCCCATTCCCCTGTCCCCTCGTCCCTACTATCCCCAACTACCCCGTCCCATAGTCCTCCCCACCATTCCACACTCCCTCGTCTGATGCATACCCAAATGATCTGATATTTCCATCAGAAAAGTAGGAACGTCAAATGTTCTGATGTTCCCATCACTGAAATATAAGAAAAACAGTTTAAAAAAATAAATGAAACACAATGGAAAAATTAAAAAATAACTATACTCACGAAATGAACGGTATGTGACTGGTAAACAGAACAGCTCAATTCCAACTCAATGTCACACAAAATAATTAAATCAAAATGAAAAAAATCGAAATCAATGAAAATTCAATTTTTCAATGAAATGGAATCATAACATATTTAGTATAGCGTGTGTTGCTGTTACGTGCAACAGATGGCGCTGTTTCTCAAAAATGTATGTTTTTACCTATCACAGGTGTGGCATCTATACTTATACCCACGAAATGAACGGTATGGTAAACAACACAGCTCAATTCTAACGCAATGTCACACAAAATAATTATATCAAAATGAAAATAAATCGAAATCTATGAAATTTCAATTTGTTAGCACAGTTGGAAATATTGAAATGGGATCGTAACATATTTAGTATAGCATGTGTTGGTATTATGTGCAACAGATGGCGCTGTTTTTCATAAAAGCAATGTTTTACCTGTCACATCTATATAGTAGGAATATAAAAACATGCACAAATTCGAATGGAACGTTGTGTCAAAATTTCATAGCAATTGGTGAAGAACTTTTGGAGATTACAGCATGTGAAGCTCTTACATCCAACAGATGGCGCTGTTTTTCAAAAAAAACATGTTTTTTCCTGTCACAGGTGAGGAATGTATATAATAGGTATATAAAAACACGCGCCTATTTGAATGCAACGTTGTGTCAAATTTCAAAGCAATCAGTAAAGAGGTTTCGAAGATTTCCCTCACATAAAAAACATGAATAATGCAGTTTTTCAAAAAGCATTTTTTTAAGCATACTATATAGATGTCATTGATGTGACATCTATATAGTATGTATATAAAAATCCTCTCGGATGCGAATGGAACGTTGTGTGAAAATTTCAAAGCAATCTGTGAAGAACTTTCGGAGATTTGCGAATTTGAACAAATGAATATTTACGTTTTTATATATATAGATTTTGATGAAACTTAATTTCAACTTCAGAGATTCACAATCGTTAAATTAAGGTGCAAAATATATCTGGGATTAATTTAAATAAACTTGTTATTTATAAAAAATTGTATAAATTTTAGTACTTTGAATTATGATGTATATTGTATAAAATACACTATTCGTAAACATATATTGTATTTTACTAGAAACTAGTTTATGGCCTTCGATTGCTAACATTTTGCAACTTACTCTTTAGCAGAGAAATAATTGCATTTTTTCTGAGATTTTGTTGAAATTAGTTTCCAAACTTTAAGTGATGCTTCTGACAGGAAGACGGATTTCACATATATATTCACCAACTTCAATTACCAGAATCTTACGCTGGTTATTAAAGTTGTCTCAAAGTTTGACTTAGACCTTCTTAAGTGTGATATAAATTACATTGATAACAGACAGGAATATTATGCAAATGAACGTCCAGTCCAGCTGCTCGGGGAAGGAAGTGTGTGTTAGAAGAGTCGGTAAAACTAAATATATATAATTAATATAATAATATTTTCCTACTGTTTAATACGTGATTAGAGAAATATTAATATGTTGATCCTTACAGCTTCCAAACATATCAAAATGGTTTTTTTTAATTTTAAATGGTAATGGGTTTTAATTATGTAACAAACTGTCCTTGGTCTGTAGCTGACATAGAGACATTATATTAATACTCCTCTAATCCCATATCAAACTTGAGGAAAATTGCTAAAATCTTCAGAAACCTCGTTTCAATAGGAACTTGAGCAATGTTTGTATTTCGTTAATATCAATCCAACTTCCACAATTATGGGGATTTTCGAGTTACATTGTTATAATAAAATGCAGAACCGTTCCCAGTGATGATTGTTTTGTTATTATTCAGTCTGTTGCTTCATCGGTAGTCACTGTGTCAATGATTGCCTTTATGGACAAACTATTTTTTTTATCGCTATTCAGGTAAATGCACTGTAATAGGCGCTAATTATTTACGACAATTGTTACGTGCTTCCAATTTATTCTACGTTGAACGTAGAACGAACGTTGAACGTGGCATTGAATACCATTACCTGTAGAGGTAGCCTAAGCTGCTCTTCCTTCTGGGATATATTTTATTATCAATAAACTTACTTGAATATTAATCACCTGTTCTCCGCCTATTACACTCCACATAAAAGTCAGTTACTTTCTACTTCACTTCCTTTTGTGAAAAATGGAGTTGATTTCCATTTGAGAGTCCCGGTAGTAGACGAGTTCGTTCTCGACTCACAATTGATAATTCCGCGTTCGAATCTCGGGCGGGACAGAAATGGTTGGTGCGCGTTTTCCTATTACCTAATACATCTGTTCACCTACCAGAAAATAGGACACCCAGGAAATATTCACCTGTATTGCACGAATAAACTGGCTGCCTGTAACCCCGAAACAATGAATAATTTATTACAAATTACTATATAACCTATTGCAAGCTGGTGGTCACGTTCACTTTAATATCTGCTTAATCTGACTTGACCTGAGCGGGTCAGAGATCTACACATTACAGTTTAGTAGATTATTTCGTCGAATAAATAAGTAGTTGTGTAGAAGGAAAAGATTCAGTTATGGTTTGTACACATTCTCAATAATACCCAAATTATTATGGTGGTTCTAAAAGATTCAGATAGAACTGACAATGGTTGCTTCAATGGAAAATTAGTAACTTTATTTAATAAACGTGATAAAAAGAACACTTTGGTGACAACATACATCTGGTCACAAATGTTACGGTATTAAGCAAGCATTCATGAGTCATGGTCATCGGATACTTATCAACCGATTGCCAAGTCATGTAGGGATACCAGGGAATGACGTATGTAAATGAAACTGCAAAACTTACAACCAAGAGGAGTTCAGACAACAACATATAATCTGTTCTAGAGTCTAGAACAGATTATGAAAATAATTAGATATAGAGCAATGTGGATGTTCTGTGATCATAACACCCCTCACCTACAACATCCGGATCTGTATGTTGGATCAAGAATTGAACTAACTACGAACCACTTACCTTGATGGAAGGGAGCAGTAGAAAAACAGAAGTACATTTACCTGGTTGGTTGATACCTGGTTGATGGGGTTCTGGGAGTTCTTCTACTCCCCAAGCCCGGCCCGGGGCCAGACTTGACTTGTGAGAGTTTGGTCCACCAGGCTGTTGCTTGGAGCGGCCCGCAGGCCCACATACACACCACAGCCCAGTTGGTCCGCCAATCCTTGAAGGAAACAATCTAGTTTCCTCTTGAAGATGTCCACGGTTGTTCCAGTAATATTTCTGTCATCACATCACTCCCCGGCTTGCTGCAATCCTTTGATAATTACTGTTATCCTATCAGGTTTGGATACTGAAACATTATCTAGCATTAGGGCAGAGTGACAAAGTAAATATGATTCTCGCCGAGATTTAAACGGCATAGAAGAAATTGTTAAACACATTTGACATAATCTTACTGAATGGAACATACGAGTCATAAATACACATCCACCGCCTACGTAAGACAGAAAGATAAAACTAGTTACACTGAATGGATCAGCCAGAGGCTTAGGGCTCATACTGGAATAACCAAGCAAATAAAGTGGTATATTCTTGAACAGTTCGTAATAGAACTGGAATGTTACAATCAATATGAAAGTAATTAAAAGGTTACTCAATCACAACATATAAATCACAGTGCAAATCCATCGCAATGAAATCACAATGTTTTCATATATCAATGAAAATCATTTTGAGGCAATGAAGTGATTTGAACTCGTGTATTGGTGATTCCCAGACCGACTCAGCCACGGTGGTACAAAAGTCGACCAACCCATAATTCTACGGAGTTCTCTAGGAGGTTCTTGGGGTAGGTGCCTGGGAATCACCAGAACGCCAGTACAAGCCACTCCATTGTCTCAAAATGATTTTCATTTATGTATCTCGCCATTGTGATTTCACTGTGATCTGACTAGGGCGGTGATCTGACTCCGGTTCAGGGCCTCCAGATCATGAAGTCATGCAATACCTCAACTGCAAGACATTCAGGTAATATTTGATATTATTTACTAGAGAGCACACTTGTTTAATGAGCAGACTTGTTTAATGGGCAGACTTGTTTAATGGGCAGACTTGTTTAATGAGCAGACTTGTTTAATGGGCAGACTTGTTTAATGAGCAGACTTGTTTAATGGGCAGACTTGTTTAATGGGCAGACTTGTTTAATTGGCAGACTTGTTTAATGAGCAGACTTGTTTAATGGGCAGACTTGTTTAATGGGCAAACTTGTTTAATTGGCAGACTTGTTTAATGAGCAGACTTGTTTAATGGGCAGACTTGTTTAATGGGCAAACTTGTTTAATTGGCAGACTTGTTTAATGAGCAGACTTATTTAATGGGCAGACTTGTTTAATGGGCAAACTTGTTTAATTGGCAGACTTGTTTATGAGCAGACTTATTTAATGGGCAGACTTGTTTAATGGGCAAACTTGTTTAATTGGCAGACTTGTTTAATGAGCAGACTTATTTAATGGGCAGACTTGTTTAATGGGCAGACTTGTTTAATGGGCAGACTTGTTTAAAGAGCAGACTTGTTTAATGGGCAGACTTGTTTAATGGGCAGACTTGTTTAATGGGCAGACTTGTTTAATGAGCAGACTTATTTAGTGGGCAGACTTGTTTAATGGGCAGAATTGTTTAATGGGCAGACTTGTTTAATGGGCAGACTTGTTTAATGGGCTGACTTGTTTAATGGGCAAACTTGTTTAATGGGCAAACTTGTTTAATGGGCTGACTTGTTTAATGGGCAGACCTGTTTAATGAGCAGACTTATTTAATGGGCAGAATAGTTATTTGGGCAGGCTTGTTTATTGAGCAGACTTGTTTAATGAGCAGACTTGTTTAATGTGCAGACTTGTTTAATGGGCAGACTTGTTTAATGAGCAGACTTGTTTAATGGGCAGACTTGTTCAATGGGTAGACTTGTTTAATGAGCAGACTTGTTTAATGGGCAGACTTGTTCAATGGGCAGACTTGTTTAATGGGCAGACTTGCTTAATGTGCAGACTTGTTTAATGAGCAGACCTGTTTAATGGGCAGACTTGTTTAATGAGCAGACTTATCATAGCAATATGGAAGTTGTAGTGAAGGACCTGGTGACTCTAGTGGGAGCCCTGAGGACAGAGTTGGACTCTCTGCGGGAGGAGGTGCGTCAGCTTAAAAAACAACGAGAAGTAACGAAGGAGGAGACCAGCAGTAAAGGGACCTCGTCTTGGAGAGTTGCGAAAGACAGGGGCCTTAAGAAGACTTTGATAAAGCCGCCTTCAAACGCCATAGCAACTTCAAATTCATTTGACGTTTTGGAGGACGAGTGCTGTGGAGAGACTGTGGATCGCGCAAAAGGGAAAGCAACGAAGAGAAAGGAAGCGCAGGCCCCTCAGAAAGTAAAGGAAGTACCTAAGCAAACATTAGTTGTGGGAGATTCCCAGATAAGGTATTTGGATAGAACGTTTTGTGCTAGAGATAGGGGGAACAGGTTAAGGGTTTGCTATCCCGGAGCTGGCATTGGTGATATTATAAACAACATGAATGATATTATGGCTGGTAATGGGAACAATCCCATTATTTGCATTAGCGTGGGAGGAAATGATGTTGGTCGAGTCAGGAGTGAGGAACTGATTCAGAGGTATAAAACAGCCATAGAGTTAGTTAGGAGCAAGGGAGGAATCCCGATCATATGTGGCATTCTTCCAAGAAAGGGAGTGGGAAATGAATGGATATCGAGGGCACTTGGTGTCAATTGCCGGCTGGAAAGATATTGCAAATCAAATGCAATATCTTTCATAGACAACTGGGAACACTTCTATGGAAGAAATGAAATGTATGCTCGTGATGGGGTGCATCTATCGAGAGCTGGGGTTGTTGCTGTTGCAAACTCGTTGGAAGAAGTGGTTAGAGGTGTTTGTTTGGGTTTAAACTGTTAGTAGATAGAGGTATGGGAATTGATTTGGAGGAAGGAGGTAATAAAAGTATGTGTTTGTGGGAGAAAGGAATTGGCAAAACGATCAGGGAAAGAGAAGGTCCGCAAAATAACAATTCACTTAGGGTATATTACACTAACAGTAGAAGTCTAAGAAATAAAATTAACGAATTAAATGCTCTTGTCTGCACAGAAAAAATAGATATTATTGCACTTACCGAAACGTGGATGAATGTAGAAAATAGAGAACTATTAGCTGAATATCAAATATATGGATTTAAACTATTTCACACAGATAGATATATTAGACGAGGAGGTGGAGTAGCCATATATGTTAGGGACAATTTGAAATGTAGTCTCAAAGAGGGAATCAAAACAGAGCCACACACAGAAACCATTTGGATAGAATTAAACGAAAAAGCTAATAATATTATAATAGGAGTAATATATAGGCCACCAAATTTAGACAGAATGGAAGCAAAGCACCTATGGGATGAAATATCTAGAGCATCTAGATCTTACAGTATTTATGTCATGGGTGACTTTAATTTTAGCGGAATAAACTGGTTGAACAAAACAGGGAATAGTGAAGCAGAAGATTTTCTAGAATTAATTGACGATTGCTTTCTTACGCAACACATTAAGGAACCAACACGGGAAAATCATATTTTAGATTTAGTGTTAACTAACAGGGAAACGCAAATTAATGACATCGAAATAGGGAGTGAGCTAGGGAGCAGTGATCACAAAGAAATCAGATTTAGCATAGAATGGAATAGACCAGTAGGAGAAAATTCTGTTAAAGTGCCAGATTTTCGAAAAGCTGATTTTAATAGCCTAAGAAATTTTTTGGGTCAAATTGATTGGAAAGTCTTGGGTATGGGGTGTGGGCCGGTCTTGGAGCGAGACATGAACCCAGCGATAGGTGACTTAAATGGGGATTTCGATGTGGATTCAATATATAACTTATTTAAGAATATTCTAAACAAAGCACAGGAACGTAGTATACCATACAAATTGAATAGATCGAATACTAATGACCCAAAGTGGATAACAAAGAATTTGAAGAACCTTATAGGTAAAAAGAGAGCTTGGTACAAAAGGATTAAAAATGGGGAGGTCACTTTAGAACAGGAATTCGTACAACTGGTTAGAAATGTTAAAAAAGAGATAAGGAAAGCAAAAAGAAACTATGAAGTTCGCATAGCAGGGCAAGCAAAGACAAATCCTAAAGGGTTTTTTCAGTTATATCGTACTAAGACTAGGGAAAGGATAGGTCCATTAAAAACAGATACAGGTCAAATAACAGATAGTGATGAAGAGATGAGTAGTATTTTTAATAAATATTTTGTATCTGTATTTACTAAAGAGGAACTTAACAATATGCCTTCAGCTGAACAAGTCTATGTGGGTGGGGACGAGGACAGGTTGACGAGTTTAGCAGTTACCAGGGAGGATGTTCTTAAACAAATAGTAAAACTCACACCAAACAAATCCCCAGGGCCGGATGAAGTGTTTGCCAGGGTGCTTAAAGAATGCAAAGAGGAGCTTTGTGACCCACTGTCAACCATATTTAATAAATCAATAGAGTCAGGCAGAGTGCCAGAGTTTTGGAAAGTTGCTAATGTGATACCAGTTTTTAAGAAAGGAGATAGATCACTTGCGTCTAACTATCGACCAATTAGCCTAACGTCTATTGTGGGAAAGTTACTCGAATCTATAATAGCAAATAAAATTCGTCTTCATCTTGAAAAACATAAATTAATAATTGAGTCTCAACATGGTTTTATAAATGGCCGTTCATGTTTAACAAATTTGTTATCTTTTTATTCTAGCATTGTTGAGGCAGTTGATAGTGGTAAGGATTGCGATGTTGTATACCTTGACTTTAGCAAAGCTTTTGATACAGTGCCACATGAAAGACTGATTAAAAAGATAGAGTCTCATGGTATTGGGGGTGCTATATTAAGCTGGATTAGGGCATGGCTATACCAAAGGAAACAGAGAGTTAGTATAAATGGAATCAAGTCAGAGTGGGAAAATGTTGTAAGTGGAGTGCCTCAAGGCTCTGTCCTGGGACCTCTGTTGTTTATAATATATATAAATGATTTAGATTCAGGTTTGAGTAGCAACATTTGCAAATTTGCCGATGATACGAAAATCGGTAGAGAAATTAATTCGGAGGAGGACTCACTATCACTTCAAGTTGATCTAGATAGGGTTTTGAAATGGTCAAAGGATTGGCAGATGCAGTTTAATGCTGATAAATGTAAAGTTCTGAGGTTAGGTAATGATGATAGAGTTACAAGATACGAGCTAGATGGTGTTGTGATTGCGAAGTCGGATTGCGAAAGGGATCTGGGAGTTATGATTAGTAAGAATTTAAAACAAAAGGATCAATGCATAAATGTTCGTAATAAGGCAAATCGGACACTTGGATTTATTAATCGCAGCGTTAGTAACAAGACACCTGGTGTGGTTCTCAAGCTATATCTTGCTCTAGTTAGGCCCCATTTAGATTATGCAGTTCAGTTTTGGTCGCCATATTATAGAATGGATATAAATTCACTTGAACGTGTCCAGCGTAGGATGACTAAGTTAATTCCCCAAATTAGAAATCTTTCATATGAAGAAAGATTAACAAAGCTTAAGTTGCATTCACTGGAAAGGCGAAGAGTTAGGGGCGACATGATAGAGGTTTACAAGTGGGTGAATGGACATAACAAGGGGGATATTAATAGGGTATTAAAAGTATCAACACAGGACAGAACACGAAACAATGGGTATAAATTGGATAAGTTTAGATTTAGGAAAGACTTGGGTAAATACTGGTTCAGTAACAGGGTTGTTGATTTGTGGAACCAATTGCCGCGTAACGTGGTGGAGGTGGGGTCCCTCGATTGTTTCAAGCGCGGATTGGACAAGTATATGAGTGGGATTGGGTGGTTATAGAATAGGAGCTGCCTCGAATGGGCCAATAGGCCTTCTGCAGTTACCTTTGTTCTTATGTTCTTATGTCCTTAACAGTATTTATGTCATGGGTGACTTTAATTTTAGCGGAATAAACTGGTTGAACAAAACAGGGAATAGTGAAGCAGAAGATTTTCTAGAATTAATTGACGATTGCTTTCTTACGCAACACATTAAGGAACCAACACGGGAAAATAATATTTTAGATTTAGTGTTAACTAACAGGGAAACGCAAATTAATGACATCGAAATAGGGAGTGAGCTAGGGAGCAGTGATCACAAAGAAATCAGATTTAGCATAGAATGGAATAGACCAGTAGGAGAAAATTCTGTTAAAGTGCCAGATTTTCGAAAAGCTGATTTTAATAGCCTAAGAAATTTTTTGGGTCAAATTGATTGGAAAGGCTTGGGTATGGGGTGTGGGCCGGTCTTGGAGCGAGACATGAACCCAGCGATAGGTGACTTAAATGGGGATTTCGATGTGGATTCAATATATAACTTATTTAAGAATATTCTAAACAAAGCACAGGAACGTAGTATACCATACAAATTGAATAGATCGTATACTAATGACCCAAAGTGGATAACAAAGAATTTGAAGAACCTTATAGGTAAAAAGAGAGCTTGGTACAAAAGGATTAAAAATGGGGAGGTCACTTTAGAACAGGAATTCGTACAACTGGTTAGAAATGTTAAAAAAGAGATAAGGAAAGCAAAAAGAAACTATGAAGTTCGCATAGCAGGGCAAGCAAAGACAAATCCTAAAGGGTTTTTTCAGTTATATCGTACTAAGACTAGGGAAAGGATAGGTCCATTAAAAACTGAGACAGGTCAAATAACAGATAGTGATGAAGAGATGAGTAGTATTTTTAATAAATATTTTGTATCTGTATTTACTAAAGAGGAACTTAACAATATGCCTTCAGCCGAACTAGTCTATGTGGGTGGGGACGAGGACAGGTTGACGAGTTTAGCAGTTACCAGGGAGGATGTTCTTAAACAAATAGTAAAACTCAAACCAAACAAATCCCCAGGGCCGGATGAAGTGTTTGCTAGGGTGCTTAAAGAATGCAAAGAGGAGCTTTGTGACCCACTGTCAACCATATTTAATAAATCAATAGAGTCAGGCAGAGTGCCAGAGTTTTGGAAAGTTGCTAATGTGATACCAGTTTTTAAGAAAGGAGATAGATCACTTGCGTCTAACTATCGACCAATTAGCCTAACGTCTATTGTGGGAAAGTTACTCGAATCTATAATAGCAAATAAAATTCGTCTTCATCTTGAAAAACATAAATTAATAATTGAGTCGCAACATGGTTTTATAAATGGCCGTTCATGTTTAACAAATTTGTTATCTTTTTATTCTAGCATTGTTGAGGCAGTTGATAGTGGTAAGGATTGCGATGTTGTATACCTTGACTTTAGCAAAGCTTTTGATACAGTGCCACATGAAAGACTGATTAAAAAGATAGAGTCTCATGGTATTGGGGGTGCTATATTAAGCTGGATTAGGGCATGGCAATACCAAAGGAAACAGAGAGTTAGTATAAATGGAATCAAGTCAGAGTGGGAAAATGTTGTAAGTGGAGTGCCTCAAGGCTCTGTCCTGGGACCTCTGTTGTTTATAATATATATAAATGATTTGGAGTGTTGTTATATTATCATAGCAATATGGAAGTTGTAGTGAAGGACCTGGTGACTCTAGTGGGAGCCCTGAGGACAGAGTTGGACTCTCTGCGGGAGGAGGTGCGTCAGCTTAAAAAACAACGAGAAGTAACGAAGGAGGAGACCAGCAGTAAAGGGACCTCGTCTACATAAGAACATAAGAACATAAGAACAAAGGTAACTGCAGAAGGCCTATTGGCCCATACGAGGCAGCTCCTATTCTATAACCACCCAATCCCACTCATATACTTGTCCAACCCATGCTTGAAACAATCGAGGGACCCCACCTCCACAATGTTACGCGGCAATTGGTTCCACAAATCAACAACCCTGTTACTGAACCAGTATTTACCCAAGTCTTTCCTAAATCTAAACTTATCCAATTTATATCCATTGTTTCGTGTTCTGTCCTGTGTTGATACTTTTAATACCCTATTAATATCCCCCCGGTTATGTCCATTCATCCACTTGTAAACCTCTATCATGTCACCCCTAACTCTTCGCCTTTCCAGTGAATGCAACTTAAGCTTTGTTAATCTTTCTTCATATGAAAGATTTCTAATTTGGGGAATTAACTTAGTCATCCTACGCTGGACACGTTCAAGTGAATTTATATCCATTCTATAATATGGCGACCAAAACTGAACTGCATAATCTAAATGGGGCCTAACTAGAGCAAGATATAGCTTGAGAACCACACCAGGTGTCTTGTTACTAACGCTGCGATTAATAAATCCAAGTGTCCGATTTGCCTTATTACGAACATTTATGCATTGATCCTTTTGTTTTAAATTCTTACTAATCATAACTCCCAGATCCCTTTCGCAATCCGACTTCGCAATCACAACACCATCTAGCTCGTATCTTGTAACTCTATCATCATTACCTAACCTCAGAACTTTACATTTATCAGCATTAAACTGCATCTGCCAATCCTTTGACCATTTCAAAACCCTATCTAGATCAACTTGAAGTGATAGTGAGTCCTCCTCCGAATTAATTTCCCTACCGATTTTCGTATCATCGGCAAATTTGCAAATGTTGCTACTCAAACCGGAATCTAAATCATTTATATATATTATAAACAACAGAGGTCCCAGGACAGAGCCTTGAGGCACTCCACTTACAACATTTTCCCACTCTGACTTGATTCCATTTATACTAACTCTCTGTTTCCTTTGGTATAGCCATGCCCTAATCCAGCTTAATATAGCACCCCCAATACCATGAGACTCTATTTTTTTAATCAGTCTTTCATGTGGCACTGTATCAAAAGCTTTGCTAAAGTCAAGGTATACAACATCGCAATCCTTACCACTATCAACTGCCTCAACAATGCTAGAATAAAAAGATAACAAAGTCTTGGAGAGTTGCGAAAGACAGGGGCCTTAAGAAGACTTTGATAAAGCCGCCTTCAAACGCCATAGCAACTTCAAATTCATTTGACGTTTTGGAGGACGAGTGCTGTGGAGAGACTGTGGATCGCGCAAAAGGGAAAGCAACGAAGAGAAAGGAAGCGCAGGCCCCTCAGAAAGTAAAGGAAGTACCTAAGCAAACATTAGTTGTGGGAGATTCCCAGATAAGGTATTTGGATAGAACGTTTTGTGGTAGAGATAGGGGGAACAGGTTAAGGGTTTGCTATCCCGGAGCTGGCATTGGTGATATTATAAACAACATGAATGATATTATGGCTGGTAATGGGAACAATCCCATTATTTGCATTAGCGTGGGAGGAAATGATGTTGGTCGAGTCAGGAGTGAGGAACTGATTCAGAGGTATAAAACAGCCATAGAGTTAGTTAGGAGCAAGGGAGGAATCCCGATCATATGTGGCATTCTTCCAAGAAAGGGAGTGGGAAATGAATGGATATCGAGGGCACTTGGTGTCAATTGCCGGCTGGAAAGATATTGCAAATCAAATGCAATATCTTTCAAAGACAACTGGGAACACTTCTATGGAAGAAATGAAATGTATGCTCGTGATGGGGTGCATCTATCGAGAGCTGGGGTTGTTGCTGTTGCGAACTCGCTAGAAGAACATAAGAACATAAGAACAAAGGTAACTGCAGAAGGCCTATTGGCCCATACGAGGCAGCTCCTATTCTATAACCACCCAATCCCACTCATATACTTGTCCAACCCGTGCTTGAAACAATCGAGGGACCCCACCTCCACAATGTTACGTGGCAATTGGTTCCACAAATCAACAACCCTGTTACTGAACCAGTATTTACCCAAGTCTTTCCTAAATCTAAACTTATCCAATTTATATCCATTGTTTCGTGTTCAGTCCTGTGTTGATACTTTTAATACCCTATTAATATCCCCCCGGTTATGTCCATTCATCCACTTGTAAACCTCTATCATGTCACCCCTAACTCTTCGCCTTTCCAGTGAATGCAACTTAAGCTTTGTTAATCTTTCTTCATATGAAAGATTTCTAATTTGGGGAATTAACTTAGTCATCCTACGCTGGACACGTTCAAGTGAATTTATATCCATTCTATAATATGGCGACCAAAACTGAACTGCATAATCTAAATGGGGCCTAACTAGAGCAAGATATAGCTTGAGAACCACACCAGGTGTCTTGTTACTAACGCTGCGATTAATAAATCCAAGTGTCCGATTTGCCTTATTACGAACATTTATGCATTGATCCTTTTGTTTTAAATTCTTACTAATCATAACTCCCAGATCCCTTTCGCAATCCGACTTCGCAATCACAACACCATCTAGCTCGTATCTTGTAACTCTATCATCATTACCTAACCTCAGAACTTTACATTTATCAGCATTAAACTGCATCTGCCAAACCTTTGACCATTTCAAAACCCTATCTAGATCAACTTGAAGTGATAGTGAGTCCTCCTCCGAATTAATTTCCCTACCGATTTTCGTATCATCGGCAAATTTGCAAATGTTGCTACTCAAACCTGAATCTAAATCATTTATATATATTATAAACAACAGAGGTCCCAGGACAGAGCCTTGAGGCACTCCACTTACAACATTTTCCCACTCTGACTTGATTCCATTTATACTAACTCTGTTTCCTTTGGTATAGCCATGCCCTAATCCAGCTTAATATAGCACCCCCAATACCATGCGACTCTATTTTTTTAATCAGTCTTTCATGTGGCACTGTATCAAAAGCTTTGCTAAAGTCAAGGTATACAACATCGCAATCCTTACCACTATCAACTGCCTCAACAATGCTAGAATAAAAAGATAACAAATTTGTTAAACATGAACGGCCATTTATAAAACCATGTTGCGACTCAATTATTAAGTTATGTTTTTCAAGATGAAGACGAATTTTATTTGCTATTATAGATTCGAGTAACTTTCCCACAATAGACGTTAGGCTAATTGGTCGATAGTTAGACGCAAGTGATCTATCTCCTTTCTTAAAAACTGGTATCACATTAGCAACTTTCCAAAACTCTGGCACTCTGCCTGACTCTATTGATTTATTAAATATGGTTGACAGTGGGTCACAAAGCTCCTCTTTGCATTCTTTAAGCACCCTAGCAAACACTTCATCCGGCCCTGGGGATTTGTTTGGTTTGAGTTTTACTATTTGTTTAAGAACATCCTCCCTGGTAACTGCTAAACTCGTCAACCTGTCCTCGTCCCCACCCACATAGACTTGTTCGGCTGAAGGCATATTGTTAAGTTCCTCTTTAGTAAATACAGATACAAAATATTGATTAAAAATACTACTGATCTCTTCATCACTATCTGTTATTTGACCTGTCTCAGTTTTTAATGGACCTATCCTTTCCCTAGTCTTAGTACGATATAACTGAAAAAACCCTTTAGGATTTGTCTTTGCTTGCCCTGCTATGCGAACTTCATAGTTTCTTTTTGCTTTCCTTATCTCTTTTTTAACATTTCTAACCAGTTGTACGAATTCCTGTTCTAAAGTGACCTCCCCATTTTTAATCCTTTTGTACCAAGCTCTCTTTTTACCTATAAGGTTCTTCAAATTCTTTGTTATCCACTTTGGGTCATTAGTATACGATCTATTCAATTTGTATGGTATACTACGTTCCTGTGCTTTGTTTAGAATATTCTTAAATAAGTTATATATTGAATCCACATCGAAATCCCCATTTAAGTCACCTATCGCTGGGTTCATGTCTCGCTCCAAGACCGGCCCACACCCCATACCCAAGCCTTTCCAATCAATTTGACCCAAAAAATTTCTTAGGCTATTAAAATCAGCTTTTCGAAAATCTGGCACTTTAACAGAATTTTCTCCTACTGGTCTATTCCATTCTATGCTAAATCTGATTTCTTTGTGATCACTGCTCCCTAGCTCACTCCCTATTTCGATGTCATTAATTTGCGTTTCCCTGTTAGTTAACACTAAATCTAAAATATTATTTTCCCGTGTTGGTTCCTTAATGTGTTGCGTAAGAAAGCAATCGTCAATTAATTCTAGAAAATCTTCTGCTTCACAATTCCCTGTTTTGTTCAACCAGTTTATTCCGCTAAAATTAAAGTCACCCATGACATAAATACTGTTAGATCTAGATGCTCTAGATATTTCATCCCATAGATGCTTTGCTTCCATTCTGTCTAAATTTGGTGGCCTATATATTACTCCTATTATAATATTATTAGCTTTTTCGTTTAATTCAATCCAAATAGTTTCTGTGTGTGGCTCTGTTTTGATTCCCTCTTTGAGACTACATTTCAAATTGTCCCTAACATATATGGCTACTCCACCTCCTCGTCTAATATATCTATCTGTGTGAAATAGTTTAAATCCATATATTTGATATTCAGCTAATAGTTCTCTATTTTCTACATTCATCCACGTTTCGGTAAGTGCAATAATATCTATTTTTTCTGTGCAGACAAGAGCATTTTATTCGTTAATTTTATTTCTTAGACTTCTACTGTTAGTGTAATATACCCTAAGTGAATTGTTATTTTGCGGACCTTCTCTTTACCTGATCGTTTTGCCAATTCCTTTCTCCCACAAACACATACTTTTATTACCTCCTTCCTCCAAATCAATTCCCATACCTCTATCTACTAACAGTTTAAACCCAAACAAACACATCTAACCACTTCTTCTAGCGAGTTCGCAACAGCAACAACCCCAGCTCTCGATAGATGCACCCCATCACGAGCATACATTTCATTTCTTCCATAGAAGTGTTCCCAGTTGTCTATGAAAGATATTGCATTTGATTTGCAATATCTTTCCAGCCGGCAATTGACACCAAGTGCCCTCGATATCCATTCATTTCCCACTCCCTTTCTTGGAAGAATGCCACATATGATCGGGATTCCTCCCTTGCTCCTAACTAACTCTATGGCTGTTTTATACCTCTGAATCAGTTCCTCACTCCTGACTCGACCAACATCATTTCCTCCCACGCTAATGCAAATAATGGGATTGTTCCCATTACCAGCCATAATATCATTCATGTTGTTTATAATATCACCAATGCCAGCTCCGGGATAGCAAACCCTTAACCTGTTCCCCCTATCTCTACCACAAAACGTTCTATCCAAATACCTTATCTGGGAATCTCCCACAACTAATGTTTGCTTAGGTACTTCCTTTACTTTCTGAGGGGCCTGCGCTTCCTTTCTCTTCGTTGCTTTCCCTTTTGCGCGATCCACAGTCTCTCCACAGCACTCGTCCTCCAAAACGTCAAATGAATTTGAAGTTGCTATGGCGTTTGAAGGCGGCTTTATCAAAGTCTTCTTAAGGCCCCTGTCTTTTGCAACTCTCCAAGACGAGGTCCCTTTACTGCTGGTCTCCTCCTTCGTTACTTCTCGTTGTTTTTTAAGCTGACGCACCTCCTCCCGCAGAGAGTCCAACTCTGTCCTCAGGGCTCCCACTAGAGTCACCAGGTCCTTCACTACAACTTCCATATTGCTATGATAATATAACAAGAGGTGTTAGAGGTGTTTGTTTGGGTTTAAACTGTTAGTAGATAGAGGTATGGGAATTGATTTGGAGGAAGGAGGTAATAAAAGTATGTGTTTGTGGGAGAAAGGAATTGGCAAAACGATCAGGGAAAGAGAAGGTCCGCAAAATAACAATTCACTTAGGGTATATTACACTAACAGTAGAAGTCTAAGAAATAAAATTAACGAATTAAATGCTCTTGTCTGCACAGAAAAAATAGATATTATTGCACTTACCGAAACGTGGATGAATGTAGAAAATAGAGAACTATTAGCTGAATATCAAATATATGGATTTAAACTATTTCACACAGATAGATATATTAGACGAGGAGGTGGAGTAGCCATATATGTTAGGGACAATTTGAAATGTAGTCTCAAAGAGGGAATCAAAACAGAGCCACACACAGAAACTATTTGGATTGAATTAAACGAAAAAGCTAATAATATTATAATAGGAGTAATATATAGGCCACCAAATTTAGACAGAATGGAAGCAAAGCATCTATGGGATGAAATATCTAGAGCATCTAGATCTAACAGTATTTATGTCATGGGTGACTTTAATTTTAGCGGAATAAACTGGTTGAACAAAACAGGGAATAGTGAAGCAGAAGATTTTCTAGAATTAATTGACGATTGCTTTCTTACGCAACACATTAAGGAACCAACACGGGAAAATAATATTTTAGATTTAGTGTTAACTAACAGGGAAACGCAAATTAATGACATCGAAATAGGGAGTGAGCTAGGGAGCAGTGATCACAAAGAAATCAGATTTAGCATAGAATGGAATAGACCAGTAGGAGAAAATTCTGTTAAAGTGCCAGATTTTCGAAAAGCTGATTTTAATAGCCTAAGAAATTTTTTGGGTCAAATTGATTGGAAAGGCTTGGGTATGGGGTGTGGGCCGGTCTTGGAGCGAGACATGAACCCAGCGATAGGTGACTTAAATGGGGATTTCGATGTGGATTCAATATATAACTTATTTAAGAATATTCTAAACAAAGCACAGGAACGTAGTATACCATACAAATTGAATAGATCGTATACTAATGACCCAAAGTGGATAACAAAGAATTTGAAGAACCTTATAGGTAAAAAGAGAGCTTGGTACAAAAGGATTAAAAATGGGGAGGTCACTTTAGAACAGGAATTCGTACAACTGGTTAGAAATGTTAAAAAAGAGATAAGGAAAGCAAAAAGAAACTATGAAGTTCGCATAGCAGGGCAAGCAAAGACAAATCCTAAAGGGTTTTTTCAGTTATATCGTACTAAGACTAGGGAAAGGATAGGTCCATTAAAAACTGAGACAGGTCAAATAACAGATAGTGATGAAGAGATGAGTAGTATTTTTAATAAATATTTTGTATCTGTATTTACTAAAGAGGAACTTAACAATATGCCTTCAGCCGAACAAGTCTATGTGGGTGGGGACGAGGACAGGTTGACGAGTTTAGCAGTTACCAGGGAGGATGTTCTTAAACAAATAGTAAAACTCAA
This sequence comes from Procambarus clarkii, assembly GCF_040958095.1. Lineage (NCBI taxonomy): Eukaryota > Metazoa > Arthropoda > Malacostraca > Decapoda > Cambaridae > Procambarus > Procambarus clarkii. The sequence continues at coordinate 13,387,314 of NC_091155.1, forward strand.
ACCAAACAAATCCCCAGGGCCGGATGAAGTGTTTGCTAGGGTGCTTAAAGAATGCAAAGAGGAGCTTTGTGACCCACTGTCAACCATATTTAATAAATCAATAGAGTCAGGCAGAGTGCCAGAGTTTTGGAAAGTTGCTAATGTGATACCAGTTTTTAAGAAAGGAGATAGATCACTTGCGTCTAACTATCGACCAATTAGCCTAACGTCTATTGTGGGAAAGTTACTCGAATCTATAATAGCAAATAAAATTCGTCTTCATCTTGAAAAACATAAATTAATAATTGAGTCGCAACATGGTTTTATAAATGGCCGTTCATGTTTAACAAATTTGTTATCTTTTTATTCTAGCATTGTTGAGGCAGTTGATAGTGGTAAGGATTGCGATGTTGTATACCTTGACTATAGCAAAGCTTTTGATACAGTGCCACATGAAAGACTGATTAAAAAAAATAGAGTCTCATGGTATTGGGGGTGCTATATTAAGCTGGATTAGGGCATGGCTATACCAAAGGAAACAGAGAGTTAGTATAAATGGAATCAAGTCAGAGTGGGAAAATGTTGTAAGTGGAGTGCCTCAAGGCTCTGTCCTGGGACCTCTGTTGTTTATAATATATATAAATGATTTAGATTCAGGTTTGAGTAGCAACATTTGCAAATTTGCCGATGATACGAAAATCGGTAGGGAAATTAATTCGGAGGAGGACTCACTATCACTTCAAGTTGATCTAGATAGGGTTTTGAAATGGTCAAAGGATTGGCAGATGCAGTTTAATGCTGATAAATGTAAAGTTCTGAGGTTAGGTAATGATGATAGAGTTACAAGATACGAGCTAGATGGTGTTGTGATTGCGAAGTCGGATTGCGAAAGGGATCTGGGAGTTATGATTAGTAAGAATTTAAAACAAAAGGATCAATGCATAAATGTTCGTAATAAGGCAAATCGGACACTTGGATTTATTAATCGCAGCGTTAGTAACAAGACACCTGGTGTGGTTCTCAAGCTATATCTTGCGCTAGTTAGGCCCCATTTAGATTATGCAGTTCAGTTTTGGTCACCATATTATAGAATGGATATAAATTCACTTGAACGTGTCCAGCGTAGGATGACTAAGTTAATTCCCCAAATTAGAAATCTTTCATATGAAGAAAGATTAACAAAGCTTAAGTTGCATTCACTGGAAAGGCGAAGAGTTAGGGGTGACATGATAGAGGTTTACAAGTGGATGAATGGACATAACCGGGGGGATATCAATAGGGTATTAAAAGTATCAACACAGGACAGAACACGAAACAATGGATATAAATTGGATAAGTTTAGATTTAGGAAAGACTTGGGTAAATACTGGTTCAGTAACAGGGTTGTTGATTTGTGGAACCAATTGCCGCGTAACATTGTGGAGGTGGGGTCCCTCGATTGTTTCAAGCACGGGTTGGACAAGTATATGAGTGGGATTGGGTGGTTATAGAATAGGAGCTGCCTCGTATGGGCCAATAGGCCTTCTGCAGTTACCTTTGTTCTTATGTTCTTATGTTCTTATGATTTAGATTCAGGTTTGAGTAGCAACATTTGCAAATTTGCCGATGATACGAAAATCGGTAGAGAAATTAATTCGGAGGAGGACTCACTATCACTTCAAGTTGATCTAGATAGGGTTTTGAAATGGTCAAAGGATTGGCAGATGCAGTTTAATGCTGATAAATGTAAAGTTCTGAGGTTAGGTAATGATGATAGAGTTACAAGATACGAGCTAGATGGTGTTGTGATTGCGAAGTCGGATTGCGAAAGGGATCTGGGAGTTATGATTAGTAAGAATTTAAAACAAAAGGATCAATGCATAAATGTTCGTAATAAGGCAAATCGGACACTTGGATTTATTAATCGCAGCGTTAGTAACAAGACACCTGGTGTGGTTCTCAAGCTATATCTTGCTCTAGTTAGGCCCCATTTAGATTATGCAGTTCAGTTTTGGTCGCCATATTATAGAATGGATATAAATTCACTTGAACGTGTCCAGCGTAGGATGACTAAGTTAATTCCCCAAATTAGAAATCTTTCATATGAAGAAAGATTAACAAAGCTTAAGTTGCATTCACTGGAAAGGCGAAGAGTTAGGGGTGACATGATAGAGGTTTACAAGTGGATGAATGGACATAACCGGGGGGATATTAATAGGGTATTAAAAGTATCAACACAGGACAGAACACGAAACAATGGATATAAATTGGATAAGTTTAGATTTAGGAAAGACTTGGGTAAATACTGGTTCAGTAACAGGGTTGTTGATTTGTGGAACCAATTGCCGCGAAACATTGTGGAGGTGGGGTCCCTCGATTGTTTCAAGCACGGGTTGGACAAGTATATGAGTGGGATTGGGTGGTTATAGAATAGGAGCTGCCTCGAATGGGCCAATAGGCCTTCTGCAGTTACCTTTGTTCTTATGTTCTTATGTTCTTAGATCTAGATGCTCTAGATATTTCATCCCATAGATGCTTTGCTTCAATTCTGTCTAAATTTGGTGGCCTATATATTACTCCTATTATAATATTATTAGCTTTTTCGTTTAATTCAATCCAAATAGTTTCTGTGTGTGGCTCTGTTTTGATTCCCTCTTTGAGACTACATTTCAAATTGTCCCTAACATATATGGCTACTCCACCTCCTCGTCTAATATATCTATCTGTGTGAAATAGTTTAAATCCATATATTTGATATTCAGCTAATAGTTCTCTATTTTCTACATTCATCCACGTTTCGGTAAGTGCAATAATATCTATTTTTTCTGTGCAGACAAGAGCATTTAATTCGTTAATTTTATTTCTTAGACTTCTACTGTTAGTGTAATGTAATGTTAGTGTAATCTACTGTTAGTTTAATGGGCAGACTTGTTTAATGTGCTGACTTGTTTAATGGGCAGACTTGTTTAATGGGCTGACTTGTTTAATGGGCAGACTTGTTTAATGGGCAGACTTGTTTAATGAGCAGACTTGTTTAATGGGCAGACTAGTTCAATGGGCAGACTTGTTTAATGGGCAGACTTGCTTAATGTGCAGACTTGTTTAATGAGCAGACTTGTTTAATGGGCAGACTTGTTTAATGAGCAGACTTATTTAATGGGCAGAATAGTTTAATGGGCAGACTTGTTTAATTGGCAGACTTGTTTAATGGGCAGACTTGTTTAATTGGCAGACTTGTTTAATGGGCAGACTTTTTAATGAGTAGACTACTTTAATGGGCAGACTTGTGTAATGGGCATTACTTGGGTAATGGTAATGTAATGTAATTACTTTAATGGGCAGACCTTATAGGTAAAAAGAGAGCTTGGTACAAAAGGATTAAAAATGGGGAGGTCACTTTAGAACAGGAATTCGTACAACTGGTTAGAAATGTTAAAAAAGAGATAAGGAAAGCAAAAAGAAACTATGAAGTTCGCATAGTTCGTATATCGTACTAAGACTAGGGAAAGGATAGGTCCATTAAAAACTGAGACAGGTCAAATAACAGATAGTGATGAAGAGATGAGTAGTATTTTTAATAAATATTTTGTATCTGTATTTACTAAAGAGGAACTTAACAATATGCCTTCAGCCGAACAAGTCTATGTGGGTGGGGACGAGGACAGGTTGACGAGTTTAACAGTTACCAGGGTGGATGTTCTTAAACAAATAGTAAAACTCAAACCAAACAAATCCCCAGGGCCGGATGAAGTGTTTGCCAGGGTGCTTAAAGAATGCAAAGAGGAGCTTTGTGACCCACTGTCAACCATATTTAATAAATCAATAGAGTCAGTCAGAGTGCCAGAGTTTTGGAAAGTTGCTAATGTGATACCAGTTTTTAAGAAAGGAGATAGATCACTTGCGTCTAACTATCGACCAATTAGCCTAACGTCTATTTGTGATTGCGAAGTCGGATTGCGAAAGGGATCTGGGAGTTATGATTAGTAAGAATTTAAAACAAAAGGATCAATGCATAAATGTTCGTAATAAGGCAAATCGGACACTTGGATTTATTAATCGCAGCGTTAGTAACAAGACACCTGGTGTGGTTCTCAAGCTATATCTTGCTCTAGTTAGGCCCCATTTAGATTATGCAGTTCAGTTTTGGTCGCCATATTATAGAATGGATATAAATTCACTTGAACGTGTCCAGCGTAGGATGACTAAGTTAATTCCCCAAATTAGAAATCTTTCATATGAAGAAAGATTAACAAAGCTTAAGTTGCATTCACTGGAAAGGCGAAGAGTTAGGGGTGACATGATAGAGGTTTACAAGTGGATGAATGGACATAACCGGGGGGATATTAATAGGGTATTAAAAGTATCAACACAGGACAGAACACGAAACAATGGATATAAATTGGATAAGTTTAGATTTAGGAAAGACTTGGGTAAATACTGGTTCAGTAACAGGGTTGTTGATTTGTGGAACCAACTGCCGCGTAACATTGTGGAGGTGGGGTCCCTCGATTGTTTCAAGCACGGGTTGGACAAGTATATGAGTGGGATTGGGTGGTTATAGAATAGGTGCTGCCTCGTATGGGCCAATAGGCCTTCTGCAGTTACCTTTGTTCTTATGTTCTTATGTTCTATTGTGGGAAAGTTACTCGAATCTATAATAGCAAATAAAATTCGTCTTCATCTTGAAAAACATAAATTAATAATTGAGTCGCAACATGGTTTTATAAATGGCCGTTCATGTTTAACAAATTTGTTATCTTTTTATTCTAGCATTGTTGAGGCAGTTGATAGTAGTAAGGATTGCGATGTTGTGTACCTTGACTTTAGCAAAGCCTTTGATACAGTGCCACATGAAAGACTGATTAAAAAAATAGAGTCTCATGGTATTGGGGGTGCTATATTAAGCTGGATTAGGGCATGGTTATACCAAAGGAAACAGAGAGTTAGTATAAATGGAATCAAGTCAGAGTGGGAAAATGTTGTAAGTGGGGTGCCTCAGGGCTCTGTCCTGGGACCTCTGTTGTTTATAATATATACAAATGATTTAGATTCAGGTTTGAGTAGCAACATTTGCAAATTTGCCGATGATACGAAAATCGGTAGGGAAATTAATTCGGAGGAGGACTCACTATCACTTCAAGTTGATCTAGATAGGGTTTTGAAATGGTCGAAGGATTGGCAGATGCAGTTTAATGCTGATAAATGTAAAGTTCTGAGGTTAGGTAATGATGATAGGGTTACAAGATACGAGCTAGATGGTGTTGAGATTGCGAAGTTGAATTGCGAAAGGGATCTGGGAGTTATGATTAGTAAGAATTTAAAACAAAAGGATCAATGCATAAATGTTCGTAATAAGGCAAATCGGACACTTGGATTTATTAATCGCAGCGTTAGTAACAAGACACCTGGTGTGGTTCTCAAGCTATATCTTGCTCTAGTTAGGCCCCATTTAGATTATGCAGTTCAGTTTTGGTCGCCGTATTATAGAATGGATAAAAATTCACTTGAACGTGTCCAGCGTAGGATGACTAAGTTAATTCCCCAAATTAGAAATCTTTCATATGAAGAAAGATTAACAAAGCTTAAGTTGCATTCACTGGAAAGGCGAAGAGTTAGGGGTGACATGATAGAGGTTTACAAGTGGGTGAATGGACATAACAAAGGGGATATTAATAGGGTATTAAAAGTATCAACACAAGACAGAACACGAAACAATGGGTATAAATTGGATAAGTTTAGATTTAGGAAAGACTTGGGTAAATACTGGTTCAGTAACAGGGTTGTTGATTTGTGGAACCAATTGCCGCGTAACATTGTGGAGGTTGGGTCCCTCGATTGTTTCAAGCATGGGTTGGACAAATATATGAGTGGGATTGGGTGGTTATAAATAGGAGCTGCCTCGTATGGGCCAATAGGCCTTCTGCAGTTACCTTTGTTCTTATGTTCTTATGTAATGGGCAGACTTGTTTAATGGGCAGAATTGTTTAATGAGCAGACTTGTTTAATGGGCAGACTTTTTCAATGAGCAGACATGTTTAATGGGCAGACTAGTTTAATGGGCAGACTTGTAATGAGCAGACTTGTTTAATAGGCAGACTTGTTTAATTGGGAAACTTGTTTATTGGGCAGACTTGCTTTTTGGGCAGACTTGTTTATTGGGCAGACTTGTTAAATGGACAGATTTGTTTAATTGACAGACTTGTTAAATAAGAAGAGTTGTTTAATGGGTAGACATTTTTAATGGGCATGACTTGATTAATGGGCAGATTTTTTTAATCGGCAGACATGTTTAATAGGAAGAGTTGTTTAATGGACAAACATGTTTAATGGGCAAACTTGTTTAATTAATTTTCAGACTTGTTTAATGGGCAGGCTTGTTAATTGGGCAGACTTGTTTATTGGGCAGACTTCTTTAATGGGTAAACTTGTTTAATTGTCTGACTTGTTTAATGGGTAAACTTGTTTAATTGTCAGACTTGTTTAATTGACAGACTTGTTTATTGGACAGACTTGTTTAATGGGCAGACTTGTTTAATTGATAGATTTGTTAAAAAGCAGACATGTTTATTGGGCACACTTGTTTATTTAGCAGACTCGTTTTTTGGGGGCAGACTTGTTTATTGGGCAAACTTGGTTATTGGGCAGACTTGTTTAATACGCAAAATTGTTTAATTGACAAACTTGTTTAATTGACAGAATGTTTAATGAGCAGACTTGTTTAATGTGCAGATTTATTTAATGAGCAGACTTGTTTAATGAGCTGACTTGTTTAATGGGCAGACTTATTTAATGAGCAGACTTGTTTAATGAGCTGACTTGTTTAATGGGCCGACTTGTTTAATAGGCAGACTTGTTTAATTGGGAGACTTGTTTATTGGACAGACCTGCTTATTGGGCAAACATGTTTATTGGGCAGACCTGTTTATTGAGCAGATTTGTTTATTGGGCACACTTGTTTAATGGGTAGACTCGTTTGTTGGGCAGACTTGTTTATTGGGCAGACATTGTTTGAAATGCAGACTTGTTTAATGGGCTGGCTTGTTTACTGGGCAGGCTTCTTTATGGGCAGACTAGTTTGTTGGGCAGTCTTGTTTAATGGGCGGACTTGTTTAATGGGCAGACTTGTTTATTGGGCAGACTTAATTGATGGACTTGTTATTGGGAAACTTGTTTAATGGGCAGACTTGTTTAATTGACAAACATATTTAATGGGCAGACTTTTTTAATGGGCAGACTTGTTTAATGGGCATGCTTGTTTAATGGACAAACTTGTTTAACAGTCAAACTTGTTTAATGGGCAGACCTATTTATTGGGCATATTTGTTTATTGGGCAGACTTGTTTAATTGACAGACTTGTTAATGGGCAGATTTGTTTAATGGGCAGACATGTTTATTGGGCAGACTTCTTTAATGGGCAGACTTTTTTAATGGGCAGGCTTGTTTAATGGGCAGACTTATTTAATGGACAGACTTGTTTAATAGTCAGACTTGTTTAATGGGCAGACCTATATTATGGTGTGACGATAATCTCTTTCAAGAGAGATTGAGCCTGCTCTTCCCTATATCATTTACGTCATTCTACAAGTACAAGATACTATATTGAAGATTCGTCCACCAGTATCGCCAAACGTTTTGCCCAGGAATCAAAGCGTACCTTGCACCACCAGACACACCGGCTCTCCACCCGTCGTCAACGAGCAAACTATCCATTCTGTCTGCTCCTGATTGGCTGGTGTATCGCCGACAGCACCTGCACTCACGCCCTCTACCTGAGTCGACGTCTGGGCCAGCTCACGCTGTCCTCCTCAGAATATCTTTGTGCTCTTAGAAGTTGACATCTCTCTCTGGTAGACTAAGCCCTGGCTGTCGTGTACTAAAGGAGGTGGCAGCTCTAGCCAATATTCTCAGCACCTTATTATTATTGTCTTGCACTTTATTTTATTTTAGAGTAAATTTCACATTTATTAATTATTCATGTTTTGTTTGTTGACGTGTTTTGAATTTTACGTAAGCCAAGGGATTGTCTTTGTTCATATCTTGTTTCCTAAAGTAATTAAAATTTCATTGTTTATATTTTGTGTTTTGCGTGTCTTCCCATTACCTTACCACAGACAAACAGGCAAGCAGTCTCTTTTTTTTTATGTAAGTGTGACCAGGCATTGCCACCTGCCATTGGAGGACTGCCGAACATCAACACTCCAACACTTTACCGTCACATTTCATGGGGGCCTGTCCAAGGAGCTTCACTCAGGTACTAGTACCAGAACGTAAATTTGTGGTAAGCGTACTTGGCTTTGGTACAGTTGCCTTTCACTATTTTCAATATTAAATTTTATTTTCATATGGTGCTGTGTGTATTGTGCATTCCGAGAGTAGCATATGGTGAGTGTGAGACAACTTTGGATTACGTGGTGACTGTTGGCCTCAGTCATTCTCTTAATTGGTCATCTCTCACTCCGTGTTATTACTCGTGTTTACCATCTTTTGTCCCTAGGATATTTCTCATATTTTCGGCAGATCATCATATTGGTACCCTGGTACTGTGGTCTGTTCCCGGGTCAAGTGCACCTAATCTTCTGCAATCCGACTGTAGGAGGATAAGGAGGGCCATAGTTCCTCTAGCACGAACTCTGTTGCTGAATTGGGATCTCAGCAGCAGTTCTCGTCACCAGTTGACACCTCGCACCCCTACACGTCGGTCAGAGATGATGATATTTACTTAGATAGGGAGTTGGCTTTCTTTTTTCAGAGCACAAAAGTTCGCTAATTCTATAAATATCATATTTCATTTCAGTGGGAAAAACTTGCTTATGTCCTATAGAGACTCGGCAAGGTATGCCTACATTCTTGGACTACCTAATTCACTTTTGAGGCAATTAAATGTTTAATTTGTTTTAGAAACTCGGTTTCGCTTATTTAGTAGGATTTTCTTGCCCTTATCCTCTTACATTGAGTACCGGGTACAAGATTTCCTGCGATCTTGATTTATTAATCATTTACCATCTTGAAATTAACATTAATTGTTAAAGATTCCACAGGATAGGTACCAGTGGCCACGTTGTCCTGTTTCTGACATTCACCATATCACAACAGTATATTCGTTGTACATTTATTTGCTAATTTCACCATGTTTCGTCTCCAAGCTTTCCGTGCAGATCCAGCAGGTGAAATAGGGAACTTAAGTCGTGCCAAGAGGATCGAATTACAAACTCTTGCACACGAGTATCAACTAGATGTTCCCCATGGAACCAACAAAAATGAACTGCATAACCTGTTACTGGATCATCTCTTAGAGGAAGGTAAGATTGACTCTGAAACTCACGAAACTTACTCTATTGTAGATAAACCTGATTTGGCAACTATGAAACTCAAACTAGAACTGGCCAAGATCGAACGAGAGCAGCAAAGGGAAGCAGCTGCCATGCGAAAGGAAGAACAGGAACGTGAAATCGCCCTCAAGGAACGTGAAACTGCAATATTCCGTGAACGTGAGCGAGTACAGCTTGAAGCCAAACAACGTCACCTGGAGATGCAACGCGACCATGACAAACAACAAGCAGCTCTGGCTATGGAATGTCGTCAACAAGAACTCGCGTTGGAAACTACACACCTCACTCAACGCCAGCAAGCTACCGCCAGTCTTCCAGTAAGTTTCAATATCTCACATGCAAGTAAGTTAATGCCACCATTCGTAGAGACAGAAGTCGACGTATTTCTTACCACCTTTGAGACCCTTGCTAATCAACTTAGCTGGCCTGCCGACCAATGGGCTACCCTTCTCAGAGTACATCTCACAGGTAGAGCTGCAATTACACTCAGTACTTTGGCGTCTGAGAATGACTACCAGACCCTGAAGCAAGCAGTGTTGAACGCCTACCTTCTCTCCACCGAAAGCTACCGAAGAAAATTCCATGACCACCTAAAGGCAAGTACCACCACCTTTCTAAAATTTGCTAATACCAAAAGGAGATATTTTATGTAATTGCTTGAAGCAGCACATGTCTCTACCTTTGCAGAACTCGTCAACCTCATGCTAGATGAAAAATTCTTGAGGCGTGTGCCGCCTCCTGTCCGTTTATATTTAGCAGATAAAGAAGAAACCGACTACCTAAAGTGTGCTAAGTCAGCTGACACTTACAGCCTCATCCACCGGCTGACACCAGAACCACCTTCCAGTAAGAAGTCTTGGTACAGTTACGAGAAAGTGAGTACCGATCAAGCTGGCTCGCAATTGTACTGTAAGTATTGTAGACTCTATGGACATTCCATAGATAAATGTGGTAAGTATCAATACAAAGGTAATACTGAATCCACTAAACCCAAACAGACTCCTCCTAAGTCCGGTAAGCCTGTGATGAATGTTGGTGTTCATGTTAATGATCTTTCTCTCTTCAGTAAACACCTGTATCCTGGAACTGTCTCTACCAACGGTTCATATCCGGAGGGACGTTTCAAACTGAAGATCTTGAGGGACACAGCGGCTCTTCAATCAATCATTTTGAAGTCGGCTGTGCCCAATATCACCTACACCGGGGAAACCGTCTTCATCACTGACCTCACTGCTACCACTCCTTATCCACTCGCCAGAGTCCACCTGGATTGTCCCTTCGTGACCGGTGAAGTCCAAGTCGCCATCAGGGAAAAGCCCTTTCCCATGCCTGGAGTGCAACTTCTCCTGGGCAACGACTTGGCAGAAGACCTGCAACCGACCAACCTGATCATCATGGACAAACCCCAGGTGTGTACCTCTGTAATGGATAAACCCATCTTTGAGTATGTTCCAGCAAAGGTTCAAGAGAGTGATGAAGTTTCTCCTCCGGTTTTAGTGACCACTTGTGCACAAGCTGCACGACCACAGCCAGCTGACTCTACTGCTACCGCTGTCCCTCAAGACCCTCAGAAACTACCCCCGAATCTGACCACGTTGGAGTTCCGTAAGTTACAGAGGGAAGATCTTACCTTGACACCATTATTCTTCCAGGCTGAGACTCAACCTGACAGTATTCCTGGGTTCTTTCTAGAGAACGAGTTGCTCTACCACAGATACAGACCCAGTAAACTGAAGGAGGAGGACGATTGGGCCAACGTCGAACAACTAGTGATTCCTGCCAGCCTGCGGCCCACTATTCTACACCTGGCCACGGAGCACTTTCGCACTACGGTTTTAACAAGACCTACCACGGAATCCGTCAAGACTACTACTGGCCAGGTATGGTAAATAGCGTCAAACAGTACGTCAAACAGTGTCATACATGTTAGATGGCAGGTAAACCGAACATCTCTATCCCCAGAGCACCACTGACACCCATCCAGGTGCCTGCGGAATCTTTCCACAGACTTATTATAGACTGTGTTGGTCCTTTATCTCGGACCAGTTCTGGCAACGCCTATATACTAACCATCCTGTGTCCTAACCACCAGATTCCCCATAGCAGTTCCAGTAAAGAACATTACGGCTGCTACTGTGGTGAAACACTTATTGATTATCTTCACCCTGTATGGATTTACAAGGGAGGTTCAGAGCGACTGTGGCACCAACTTCACCAGTGATCTCTTCAAGAGGACACTGGAAGAGTTCAACATCACACAGGTATTGTCCAGCCCCTATCATCCTGCTTCACAGGGTTCTCTTGAGCGTAGTCATCAGACTATTAAAGCACTCCTGAAGAAGTTTTGCAATGAAACCTCTAAGGATTGGGATAAACAACTAGATCTAATCATGTGTATATTTAGAACTCTTCCCAATGAGTCTCTAGGAGTATCTCCTTATGAGATGCTCTACGGACGTAAGTGCCGTACTCCTCTCAAAGATTTTAAGGACTCTCTACGTGATGCCACCTTCAGTGAGCATCAAAATGTGCCCCAGTTTCTTCAAAACCTACAACACATTCTAGAGAGGGTGCATAACTTTGCTAAGGATAATCTATTGAAAGCACAGGAGAGGATGAAGACTCATTACGACCAGAACAGCAAAGTAAGGAAATTTAAACCGGGAGACTTCGTGTTGACCTATTTCCCTATCCCAGGTTCTCCTTTGCAAAACAGGTTTTCAGGACCCTACCGCATCAAGGAGTGCAGAAACAACCACATCTACGTTCTAGAGACTCCAGATAGGCGGCGGAAGACCCAGTTGTGCCACGTCAACCTCCTGAAGCTATATAACGGTTCTCCTCCCACTGTGTTAATAGCATATTCTTCCTTTAAACGTCCATACATCCACAGTGAGACCTTCCCTGCTTCTCCTCCCGAAAGCACAGACACCGAGTCAGCGCTTTCCAATTCGGAAATCCTAACTGATCTTCATAACTATTTTCAGGACAATAATAGTGCTCCTTTGACATATTCTAATCCTATTCTCACCTCGCCAGATATCACGAAGCCTTTCATCCTCCATGTCGACGCCAGTGGTACCGGCATCGGGGGTGACCTAATACAACAACGAGGCGAGGAGAATATACCTGTTAGCGACCACAGCTGCAGGGAACTACAGCACAATCGACAGGGAGCTACTCATCGTCCTGAACTTGCAGCACTTCAAACAATACCTGAAAAGTTCTCGGTCTACCACCATCTACACGGACCATAACACCCTACACCTCCTGCAGCAAGCCCAATTCAACACTCGACGGCTTCTACAATGGGCTTGATATCTGCAGAAATTCAACCTGGAGATCCCTACATCACGGGGTCTGACAACATCATAGCCGACGCCCTCTCCAGAGTCTATGAAGTAGAGGCACCTCCACCTATCACTCTACCACATGAAGACGTAACTTCTTCCGGAACCGCAGGCTTCGGGGGAGAGTTGTGACGATAATCTCTTTCAAGAGAGATTAAACCTGCTCTTCCCTATATCATTTACGTCATTCTACAAGTACAAGATACTATATTGAAGATACGTCCACCAGTATTGCCAAACGTTTTGCCCAGGAAGCAAAGCGTACCTTGCACCACCAGACACACCGGCTCTCCACCCATCGTCAACAAGCAAACTACCCATTCTCCGCCTGCCTGCGGGGTTTTGGCTGGTGTATCGCCGACAGCACCTGCACCTGCACTCACGCCCTCTACCTGAGTCGACGTCTGGGCCAGCTCACGCCGTCCTCCTCAGAATATCTTTGTGCTCTTAGAAGTTGACATCTCTCTCTGGTAGACTAAGCCCTGGCTGTCATGTACTAAGGGAGGTGGCAGCTCTAGCCAATATTCTCAGCACCTGATTATTATTATTGTCTTGTACATTATTTTGTTTTAGAGTAAATTTCACATTTATTTATTATTCATGTTGTTTTGTTTGTTGACGTGTTTTGAATTTTATGTAAGCCAAGGGATTGTCTTTGTTCATATCTTGTTTTCTGAAGTAATTAAAATTTCATTGTTTATATTTTGTGTTTTGCGTGTCTTCCCATTACCTTACCACAGACAAACAGGCAAGCAGTCTCTTTTTTTTTATGTAAGTGTGACAAGGCATTGCCACCTGCCATTGGAGGACTGCCGAACATCAACACTCCAACACTTTACCGTCACAATGTGCAAACTTGTTTATTGGGCGAAAGTATTTATTGGGCAGACTTGTTTATGGGAGAGACTTGTTTACTGGGTAGACTTGTTTAATTACAGACTTGTTTAATGGGCAGCCTTGTTTAATTGCAGACTTGTTTAATTGACAGACTTGTTTAATGGGGCAGACTTGTTTAATGGGCAGGATTGTTTAGTGGGCAGGCTTGTTTAATGGACATGCTTGTTAATGGGCAGACATGTTTAATTGACAGACTTTTTGGGGGGCAGACATGTATATTGGGCAGACTTGTTTATTGGGCAGACTTATTTAATTGATAGACTTGTTAATGGGCAGGCTTTTTATTGGCCAGAGTTGTTTAATAGGCGGACTTGTTTAATATACATGCTTGTTTAATGGAAAAACTTGTTTAATAGTCTGACTTGTTTAATGGGCACACTTGTTAATAGACAGACTTGTTTAATTGGCAGACTTGTTTAATTGGCAGACTTGTTTATTGGGCAGACTCATTTATTGGGCAGACTTGTTTATGGGCAGACTTGTTTAATGAGCAGACTTGTTTAATGGGCAGGCTGCTGTCTCCAGGCTGGTGTGAGGCTGTGCAGGCTGCTGTCTCCAGGCTGGTGTGAGGCTGTGCAGGCTGCTGTCTCCAGGCTAGTGTGAGGCTGTGCAGGCTGCTGTCCCCAGGCTGGTGTGAGGCTGTGCAGGCCGCTGTCTTGAGGCTGGTGTGAGGCTGTGCAGGCCGCTGTCTCCAGGCTGGTGTGAGGCTGTGCAGGCTGCTGTCCCCAGGCTGGTGTGAAGTTGTGCAGGCTGCTGTCCCCAGGCTGGTGTGAGGCTGTGCAGGCTGCTGTCCCCAGGCTGGTGTGAGGCTGTGCAGGCTGCTGTTCCCAGGCTGGTGTGAGGCTGTGCAGGCTGCTGTCCCCAGGCTGGTGTGAGGCTGTGCAGGCTGCTGTCCCCAGGCTGGTGTGAGGCTGTGCAGGCTGCTGTCCCCAGGCTGGTGTGAGGCTGTGCAGGCCGCTGTCCCCAGGCTGGTGTGAGGCTGTGCAGACTGCTGTCCCCAGGCTGGTGTGAGGCCGTGCAGGCTGCTGTCCCCAGGCTGGTGTGAGGCTGTGCAGGCCGCTGTCCCCAGGCTGGTGTGAGGCTGTGCAGGCCGCTGTCCCCAGGCTGGTGTGAGGCCGTGCAGGCTGCGGTCGCCAGGCTGGTGTGAGGCTGTGCAGGCTGCTGTCCCCAGGCTGGTGTGAAGCTGTGCAGGCTGCTGTCCCCAGGCTGGTGTGAGGCTGTGCAGGCTGCTGTCCCCAGGCTGGTGTGAGGCTGTGCAGGCTGCTGTCCCCAGGCTGGTGTGAGGCTGTGCAGGCTGCTGTCCCCAGGCTGGTGTGAGGCTGTGCAGGCTGCTGTTCCCAGGCTGGTGTGAGGCTGTGCAGGCTGCTGTCCCCAGGCTGGTGTGAGGCTGTGCAGGCTGCTGTCCCCAGGCTGGTGTGAGGCTGTGCAGGCTGCTGTCCCCAGGCTGGTGTGAGGCTGTGCAGGCCGATGTCCCCAGGCTGGTGTGAGGCTGTGCAGGCCGATGTCCCCAAGCTGGTGTGAGGCTGTGCAGGCTGCTGTCCCCAGGCTGGTGTGAGGCTGTGCAGGCTGCTGTCCTCAGGCTGGTGTGAGGCTGCGCAGGTCGCAGTCAGTAGTGGGATTTAGGACTATGCCCGGCAATTTTGCTGTTATCCCCTGCCGGGCATAGTCACAGGTAATTTTCATTACCCTAGCAATTGCTCGTCTCCAGGTCTTAGCATTTCGCTCAAGGGGATTAAAAAGCCGGTCTCTGAGTCGTGTGTTTTGCGTTACAACAGTGAACCTGAAACCTAATCAACAATAACGTCATCACTGGTCTACTTCAAATCTCCTATTTACTTCCAATCTATGTTAAACAGAACACCAACTGTCACTATTAGATGAACTTCAGTAGGTCCATTCCAAATTAATATCCCCTTTTTTCTCCATTTATACACATCAATAATGTAACTCCAATAATATTCAGAAGGTTCTATTTATTCTCCTTAATTATCTGGAAGCTTAATGATTAATGTTCGTGGTCGATGATCACAGGCATGAATGAAATCCATTCATATTAAACAAAGGGGAGCAACACAGAGCGTGAACTAATATGCATCTTAGAGTTCACCCCTTTTACCAAACCAGTATTTACCCAGGTCTTTTTCCTAAAATCTAAAACTTATCCAATTAATACCCATTGTTTCCTGTTCTGTCTGGCATTGATACTTTTAATAGGCTATTAATATTCCCCCTTTGTCATGTCCAGTCTCTCATGCTACTATCATGTCACGCCCTATTTCTTCGCCTTTCTAGAGAATGTAATTTAAGCTTTGTCAATCTTTCTTCAAGGATTGCTTATCGAGCATAGGGTGACTATAAATGAAAATCCACTATCACCCATTTTTAATGAAACTGACCAATTCCCCCCCCCCCCCCTATTCCCCGACACGGTGACTTCAACAGGGGATTCAGTAGTAATCTAATAATTTTTCAAAACAGGCTAAACCAACACTCAGACGTTTTTTATTTAATTCCTCCTTCACTGCTAGTACTATGCACGTCTCACAATCGCCCAAAAACAAGCCCCTCCCCCACACCTTACTATAGCATATTACAAATCAAAATACTCATTAAGTGTACATATATATATATGAACTGCCGTGAGTAAAAGCAGCCTCGCGTGTTTTGAAATAGGCCTTCTGCAGTTACCTTCTTTCTGACGTCATCATCCCCAATGCGGTGTGATCCACCAATAGGGCACGTTGCTTTGTCGTACGGCAATTTCAGCAGAATCGTACATATGGCAGCTCAGCGCATTAGTTTTTTTTCATTTTTTTTTTTTTATTTTTACATGCAAGCATGCTTATAGGACAATAAAAGCAAACCAAATACATCATAGAACGAAATAACAAAAGTACAAAGCACAAACTTGCAAAAGTACAAAGGAACAAAATCATGAAACACCAGCCAGAAGGGCCGACCACAAAACAACAAAAATTACAAACAAAACACAACAAGTAACATAAGTAATATAAACACAGCGGAATATAAATAAAAAATAAAACACCATAGCAAAATTACACAAAACAAGCCTACCGGCACCGGAGAGGCACAAACATAAAACGAAAATAACAATAATAGTAATAAAATCAATAAAGGAAATAAAATTTTATAACAAACTAAAGGAAAATCACAATGGCAAAACATAACAAAGAGCATAAACCCAGACCGGGGCACGCCAACAGCCTGAAGGGCACTCAACACCACACAAACAAGCACACAAACAGCACAATAAAAACATAGGACTCCAAAAAAACGTAGAACATAAAAACTTGACATCCACAACCAGACACACACACTGATCCAAACCCCGGACCGCACAGGAACTGTACACACACACACAAGGCATACAAATAAACCCAAAAAAACAAACCGGAGCACGCAGGAACCGAGAAACATAACCCGCCCCACCCACCCACACACACACACTGTACCCGCACCCCACAACCATGCACACAAATTGAAACAAACCACAACACACAATATACAAAAAATCATGAGCGAGGAAGATAGACCGCAGGGGCAGGAGCATATTTCTCAGGGAACGAATCCCAAGGGTACTTCATCTTATAGGCCTCCTAAATCAAATCTTCCAAGTCGGTAGGGTTGAGAATCTCCTGCCGCCATGGGGCCAGCATAAACTCAGGAACCTCCAGATAATGCGGCATCGGCCAATCCTTAAGATCACTGACGCAAGTCGCATAATGAGGCCGGGGAGCGCAAACCACGCCCTTCAAGGAAGCAGACGACACAGTAGCAGCGTACGAGGGCTGCTGGGATGGCCATGCCGCCGTACACACAGGAGCAGGGGACGGTCGACGAGAAGGTAACACCCCCACTGAGACCGCAGGAGACACTGAAGAGCCGGCCAGAGACAGAAGAGGCGTCGAGACCGCCGCCGATGAAACGGGGAACGAGGAAGGGGCCACAGAACCCCCAGAGCGAGCATCCTTTTTCAACACCACCACCAGGTCACCCCGCTCACCACGAACCTCAGCAGGGGGAACCACCCCCCACGAACAACTGGAGCCATCAGACGCAGGCGACGCACCCGAAGCAGGATCGGCAGACAGCAGACCAGAAATGGAGGCCGAAACCCCGACACCGGCATCCTCAGGCAGATGCACCTCCGCGACCATCGTAGTATGCAACACAACCGGAGCCACCCCGCCATTGCCGGAAGATCCACAATCGTCGAAGTCGCCAACGTCAGCCCATGCAGCAGATGAACGCCATGAACGCTTAGGCTCTGGCTGCAGATCATCAGACCCGGAGGCTGACTCAGAGACACGTGCACCACAAGCCGGGCGAACCGATGCACGTCGCAGAACGGCAGCATCCTCAACCACATGGGGCACTAGACCAGCCACAGGAGGAAGCGCCGGATTCAACCCAAGCACCCAGCACAGCCGGAACAGACGGAGAAGGCGCAGGTACCGGTTCAGACGCAGCAGAGGCAGAACTGGAAGACAAGGAATTCGAGCAGAAGGCACTCGGAAGAACCTCAGGGACACCAGCCGGAGCACGACGATCACCAGGCGATGACACAACCTCCGGAGGAGAGGCGACAACAACAGGGGGCGCAACAGTCGACACAGGGGGCACATCCGCGGCGGAAGAGACATTGACATCCGAAGCCTCCTCCATAGGAAGCGGCAGAAAATCCTCCTCACTGAAGAGGTTCATGGGAACAATGGCAGGCGCAGAACAGTCAGCAGCCTGATGGCCCAAAGGCCACAACGATAACACTACAGGGGGGAAGAGGGATTCCCATCGTGAACGCCACGTCAGCACAGTCGGGCAGAGACACACACGCCCCCAACCGTCCAATCTGGCAAACAAGCACCAATTGCCGGAGCGCCTAGGCAACACGTCTGCACCCCACGAGAGCGAGGGCGCTTCCTCACGAGAGAAGTGGGGCCCTAATAACGCACTCAGCGGATTAATAGCTGTTCATAGGCTATTCAACTGTCCTCACATCCGTCAAATAGCTATCCAAATGTCGCACCGCAATTCATCCATCTAGCAACTCAGCTGGATGCTAGCCAGTATATTCATAGGCTAATCATTTATACACCTCAAAATTCCTAATCTTGCTACGCGAATCAGCTGACTTGTTTCTAAACCAACAGTCCCAAATACATGCTTGCATACCTCCACATACTCAACAGCCCATACACGCATAGACTATAGCCTGTTTTGGCCACTATTGCCTCATTAATCAGATGTAATTTATGCTATATGAAACCAATACAACATTTACACACCAGATACGACATTTATGCACAAAATATATAATTTACACATAAAATATATCTTTACACACAAAATATGACATTCACAAAATATGCCATTTATAGACAAAATATGCCATTTATATACAAATATAAATATACACTAAATATACACAAATATTATTTTTTTTTAAACATATAGAAGGGAGTACCACCTCTAGCTGGAAGAAGGGGGACCCATAGCCTCGGAGGAAACCACGCATAACGCATTAGAGGGAATGTTTAGATCCCCTCCAATACAGTTTCTGTGTGCTTTTCTCCTACCACCCCCTTCCTTTTTTATTTTCTGTGCTTTATTATGCATTTGATGGTTACAGATATACATGGGTTGATACAAAAATAATAATGCAAAAAAGTGCTTAAAGGTTATGGATCTCTTGAAAAACACAACAATGGGAAACATTGATGAATGTCACAGACGGGTTCGATCATTGTTGCAAGTCAAACACTTCTTCGAATTCCTCTGAAGTTGGACTACTGCCCAAGACGCAACAGGCATTTCCCCTCTGAATCGCAACACTGAGGCGCTGGAACAAGAAACTTTTTGCTCTCTGGTCTTTTGTAGCGCTGATCAATTTGTCCCCCAATTCCTTCAGGAACTTCAATGCACATTTTCCCCACGAACCGAGGGTCTCCGAGCCGATCGGAACAAAGCTGTAGCAGTGTGCTAGACCTCTGTATTTAATAATTTTCTGCGATTCCCTGAAAGAAGCAGCACCACCGCTTTCACGTGTGCTGTAATTATTTGAATATTTATTTGATTATTTGAATATATTCAATTATTTATAAATATTTATAAATATTCAATTATTTGAATATTATTTGTATATAAATAAATATACAAATAAACTGATATATATTTATATATATATCAGTTGCATACAAAATACACCATTTACACAAATATTACATATACACTCAAAGTATAACAGCTACACAAAGTATGGTATTTGCATAACTATAACAAATTGCATACATGCCCATACAATAAAAAATGCGCTTTCACTTAAATTACACAATTTCACAAACATAATTTTCACAAAATACCCACACATTGTCTCATAAACCAAAATACACTTACACACTTGCGCATGAAGATCTATTTTTTTCAGATTACATATACAGAGCTCACAAATACACAATTCGCACAAACAAATACAGTTGCACCCGTTCCACTTCAGCAAATAAAAAACACAACTTGCTTAAATGCACTATTCGCAGAAAACGATTATAAAAAAGGACAATTATTACACAAATTGTGTAATTATTACACATCTTTGTACAATTATTACAAGCAAACTTGCTGTATAATTACATAACTTGCGCAATGACAAATCAATACACAACAGGTGTAAATACACAATTCATCCATTGACAATTACACAACATGCGCAATTAATACACAACTTACGCAATTATTAGAATTTTTCATAATTATTATTACTCAACTTGCATAAATACAATCAAATACATTATACAAGTAATTATCAAGATAGAGTTTGTTAATATTGTATCCATTGTGCTGTGTCGATGACCTTCCCCTCACAAGTCAGTACAATATTGCTCCGTAATTATCATACATTTGGATGTGAAGATGGTGGCAGCTATAGAACCGTTACATATTGTAACGGTTCTGTAGCTGTAATAGTATTACGTGGTAATAATATTAGCCCTTGGCTGTTCCTTTACGGTGTATCAATCTTCCATTCCCGTAGGTGTTGCTGTGCCTTAACCTACAGTTCTGTACATGCATATACATTGGTGGTAACTTCTAAGTGTCACAAATGTTAAGGTGGCAATGTTACAATGTTACACTGATTATATTTGTATTATGATACATGTAACGAACCTTAACTCCTGTGGTGATTAGTTATTATTATAAATTGTTGTGGGTATAAAGGAGAATGTTTTCTTAAAATAAATCTGCAGCTGATAACTGGGAGGTCACGAGTGACTATTATTACTCCGCCAATAAAAGTAGTACCCTTCAGTTGGAGATTGTTCAGGAATAATGTGTATTGGAATAGAAAAACTATGTGAAGGAAAAATGTACTTTATCAAAAAACCTCCATGGGGAATATGGTAAATGAAGTCAATAAAGGGTTTGATTGGAAATGTTAAAGAATAGAGTATTAATGGTAGATGACACAACAGAGGCGGACGCCATCTTGATCTGATGCAGAGCACCAGCTGTCTGACCAGTCTTTGTTTTCTGATAGATTTCTCCAACTGTACAATCAGATAAGCCATTGTATAATAATAACAGGGTTGCAAGGAAGGGTAGAGTACACTGACAGTCTTCTGAACATTATTGTTTGAGAGACCAGGTTTCCTAGGGGTTCCCCCCCCCCCCCAACCATGACGGTTCACAGTAAAATAGACTACAAGCATTACTTGATGTATTCTCCAAGAGAATAGTAGAATATGATCTCGTTACTTCTCTTGATAAAACAAGGATTGTAGTTCCCTATGGTCTTTACCCTGATAATACTGCTATTACTAGAGTGTCTGCGGGGATGTGTGAGTATTATAAATATCTTGGAATTGAGGTCACCGATGAAAATCTCTTCACAAGATCTGTAGTTAATTATTATTATGCCTTTGTACATCTTGTTAATTTTTCTCCTAAAGAATTACAAGGCCTAGATGAAGTACAATATAAAGGTTGTCCCAGAACTGTCAGAATTGTTAACATGAGTAAGGAACGAAGACTGCACTCTATTTATGAGTGATTCGTGCTACTTCATACTATGTTTTAGGTCAAAAACAAAAATTGGTGTGCCAGCACTATTAAAATGAATTGAGATTAGATCTGAACAACTCTGACTTCTCCATCAATCCTCCACAAAAATACTCCATATCGTGTGTGCCTCATGTGATGGAAAAAAGAAGTGTAGGTGTTCTGCAGTCCTCCCAATGGCTGGTGTCAATGCCTATCACATTTAAAAAAAAAGATGACTGCGTAGTTGTTGTGTCCTGTGGCAAAGTAAGGCAAAAAAAGCAAAACAAATAGTATGAACAATGAAACTTTAATTTTAAATTGAAAACAAATTATGAATAGGACAATTCCTTGGCTATGTACAGTGCAAACTCATAAGATTATAAATTAAAAAAATAACATAAAATAATATAGTGGTGACTTACTCTAAAATGGATAAAGACAAAATGAAATTAACAGGCTGAGAATAAAGCGCTGGCTGAGAACATCCACTAATAGACAGAGCGTATATCAGATGGTTGTTTCAGCTTGAGAGCACAGGATATTCTAACTCCAATGGCTGGTGCAGGCCCAGACATCGGCTAGGTAGATGGCGCTGAGGTGCAGTGGTGCAGTCATCGATTCACCAATCAGAAGTGAGCAGGCTGGAAATGGTAGTTTGGTTATCGGCGACAAGGGAGGGGGGGGGAGGTGGAGAGCGAGTGTGTGATGCGTTTGCGCCTGGCAAAATGTATTTGACTAAATATGTACTACACTTGCTTGTCGTATCTAGATGTTGTAGATGTACTGAAGTAACATGACGATAGGAAAGAGCAGGCCAAATCTCTCTTGAAGGAGATTATCGTAACAGCTCTCCCCCGAAGCCTGCTCTTATGGGTTACGTTACTTCAGTGGCTGGTGTAGAGGTAGGAGTAGCTGTCTCTACCTCGTAGACTCTGGAGAGGGCGTCGGCTATGATGTTGTCCGAACCTTTGATGTAGAAGATCTCCAGATTAAAATTCTGCAAGTACAGAGCCCAACGTAGAAGACGTTGATTGTTGAATTGGGTCTGTTGTAGGAACCGCAGGGGATTGTGGTCCGAGGAGATGGTAATAGACCGATTTCCCTGTAGATAAGGTTCGAAATGTTGCAGATTCAGGACGATGGAGAGGAGTTCCTTTTCGATAGTGCTGTAGTTCTTCTGGTGAGGCTTCAACTTGTAGCTGTAGTAGCTAACAGGAAGAACCTCCTCGCCTCGTTGTTGCATCAGGACGCCCCCGATGCCGGTACCACTGGCGTCGACCTTGATGATGAAGGGCTTCGTGATATCTGGAGAGGCGAGAATGGGATCATAACATAGCAAAGGAAAACTATTATAGTCTTGTAAATTTTTAGGAAGATCATTACGGATTTCCGAGTTGGAAGGCACTGAATCACAGTCAAAGCTTTCCGGAGGAGAAGCAGTGAATGTGGAGGTATGGATCTTTGAAAGGGAGAGGTACATTAATACAGTGGGGGGAATACTTTTATACTTCTTTAGTAGATTGACGTGGCACAACTGGGTCCTCCGCCGCCTATCTGGAGTCTCAAGAACGCAGTTGTGGTTGTTTCTGCACTCCTTCATGCGGTAAGGTCCTGAAAACTTATTTTGCAATGGAGAACCTGGGATAGGAAAATATGCCAACACGAAGTCTCCTGGTTTCAATTTCCTGATTTTGCTGCGTTGATCAAAATGAATCTTCATCCTCTCTCTCTAGCTTTCAATAGATTGTCATTAGCAAATTTACGTACTATCTCTAGAATGTGCTTTAAGTTTTGAAGAAACTGGGGCACATTCTAAGGGTCACTGAAGGTGGCATTACATAGAGAGTCTTTAAAAGCTTTGAGAGGAGTACGGCACTTACGTCCGTAGAGCATCTCATAAGGAGATACTCCTAGAGACTCATTTGGGAGACTTCTGAAAATACATATGATGATGTCAAGTTGTTTATCCTAGTCTTTCATGGTTTCATTGCAAAATTTCTTTAGGAGTGATTTAATCGTTTGGTGACTATGTTCAAGAGAACCCTGTGAAGCAGGATGATAGGGGCTGGACAATACCTGAGTGAGGTTGAACTCTTCCAGTGTCTTCTTGAAGAGATCACTGGTGAAGTTGGTGCCACAGTCACTTTGAACCTCCCGTGGAAATCCGTATTGGGTAAAGATCTTCAATAGTTGTTTCACCACAGTAGCAGCCGTAATGTTCTTTACAGGAACTGCTATGGTGAATCTGGTGGTTGGACACAGGATGGTTAGTATATAAGCGTTGCCAGAACTGGTCCGGGGTAAAGGACCAACACAGTCTATGATGAGTCTATGGAAAGGTTCCGCAGGCACCAGGATGGGAATTAATGGAGCCTTGGGAATCGGGATGTTAGGTTTCCCTGCCATCTGACATATATGACACTGTTGCACGTAACTTTTGACGTCTTTAACCATACCTGGCCAGTAGTAGTCTTATCTGATTCCGTGATAGGTTTTGTTAAAACCATAGTGAGAAAATGCTCCATGGGCCAGGTGTAGAATATCGGGCCGTAGGCTGGTGGGAACCACTAGTTGTTCGACATTTGTTCAATCGTCATCCTCCGTCAGCTTAATGGGTCTGTACCTGCGGTAGAGCAACTGATTCTCTAGGAAGAACCCAGGGATACTGTCAGGTTGAGTCTCAGCCAGGAAGAATAATGGTGTTAATGAAGGATCTTCCCTCTGTAACTTACGGAACTCCAACATAGTAAGATTCGGTGGTAGGTTCTGATGATCTTGAGGGACAGCGGTTGCAGTAGAGTCAGCTGGTTGCGGACGTGCAGCTTGTGCACGGGTGGTCACCAAAACCGGAGGAGAAACTTCATCACTTTCTTGGACCTCTGCTGGAACATACTTTAAGAGGGGGTTATCCACTACAGAGTCACATACCTGGGGTTTGTCCATGATGATCAGGTTGGAAGGTTGCAGATCCTCGGCCAAGTCATTGCCCAGGAGAAGTTGAACCCCTGACATGGGAAAAGGCTTCTCCCTGATGGCGACTTGGACTTCACCGGTCACGAAAGGACAATCCAGGTGGACTTTGGCGAGTGGATATGGAGTGGTAGCAGTGAGGTCAGTGATACGGACGTTTTCCCCGGTGTAGGTGATGTTAGGCACAGCCGATTTCAATATTATTGACTGAAGAGCCGCTGTGTCCCTCAAGATCTTCAATTTGAAACGTCCCTCCGAATCTGTACTGTTGGCAGAGACAGTTCCAGGATACAGGTGTTTGCTGAAGAGAGAAAGATCATTAATAGGAACACCAACATTCATCACAGGCTTACCGGACTTTGGAGGAGTCGGTTTGGGTTTAGGAGTTTCACTATAGCCTTTGTATTGAGCTTTCCCACATTTATCTATGGTATGTCCATAGAGCTTGCAATACTTACAATACAATTGGGAGCTCACTTGTTCGGTACTCACTTTGTCATAACTATACCAAGACTTCTTACTGGAAGGTGGTGTTAGCAGGTGTATGAGGCTGTAGGTGTCAGCCGACTTCGCACATCTGATGTAGTCGGTTTCTTCTTTGTCTGCTAAATATAAACGGATGGAAGGGGGAACACGTCTAAAGAATTCCTCAACTAGAATGAGGTTGACGAGTTCTGAAAATGTAGAGACATGTGCTGCTTCCAGCCATTTAATGAAATATCTTTTCTTAGTATTGGCAAATTCTAAAATGGTTGTGGTATTTGCCTTTAGATAATCACGGAATTTTCGTCTGTAGCTTTCGGTGGAGAGAAGGTAGGCGTCCAAAACTGCTTGCTTCAGGGTCTGGTAGTCATTCTCAGACGCTAAGGTACTGAGAGTAACCGCAGCTCTACCTGTAAGATGCACTCTGAGAAGGGTAGACCATTGATCTTCAGGCCGGCTAAGTTTTTTAGCTATGGCCTCAAAACTGGTGAAAAACACATCTGTCTCTGTCTCAACGAATGGTGGCATTAACTTACTTGCATGGGAGACATTGAAACTTACAGGAAGACTAGCAGTAGCTTGTTGGCGCTGAGTGTGATGTGCAGTTTCCAAGGTGAGTTCTTGTTGACGATATGCTAGAACACTCTCAGCTTGCTGTTTATCGTGCTCACGTTGCATCTCCAGGTGAAGTTTTCTTGCTTTAAGCTGTTCCCTCTCCCACTCACGGTGTATGGCAGCCTCATGTTCCTCTTCTTCCTTCCTTAGGGCAGCCTCTCGTTCTCTTCGTTGTAGAGCTTCTTTTTCAAATGCAGCTTGTTCTTGCAGTTGGACACGCTTTAGGGCAGCCTCCCATTCCTGTATCTGGAGAGCTTTTTTGTTGTTCACGCTCGATTTTCACTAGTTCGAGCTTCAACTTCATAGCTGCCAGAGCATGTTTATCTGCAATAGAATAGTGTTCATGAGCTTCAGAGTCTATAATTCCTTCATCTAAGAGGTGATCCAAGATAATATTGTGCAAGTCATTTTTGTTGGGTCCAGGGGGAGCATCTAGTTGATACTCGTGTGCAAGAGTTTGTAATTCAGTCCTCTTGGCACGACTTAAGTTCCCTACTTCACTTGCTGGATCATTACGAAATGCTGAGAGACAAAACATTTTGAAATAGCAAATAAGTGTACAACGAATATACTTGTGATATTGTAAGTGTCAGTAACAGGATGAAGTGGCAACTGGTAACTATCCAGTGGAAATTTAATCTTTAACAATTAACGTTAATAGTAGTATGGTAAATCATTAGTCAATCAAAATCGCAGGAAATCTTGTACCCGGTACACAATAAAAGAGAATAAGGGCAAGAAAATCCTACTAAATAAATGAAACCATAGTTTCGAAAACAAATGAAACTTGTAATTGTTTCAAAAGTGAAAAGGTAGTCCAAGAATGTAGGGATACCTTGCCGAGTCTCTATAGGACAGAAGCAAGGGGTTTCCTACTTAATTATATGATACTTACAGAATTAGCGTTCTTTGTGCTCTGAAAAAAGAAAGCTACTTACCTACCTAATGTAAATAACATCTCTGACCGACGTATAGGGGTGAGAGTGTCAATTGGTGACGAGAACTGCTGTTGAGGTCCCAACTCAACAGTGTAGTCCGTGCTAGAGGAACTATGGCCCTCTGTATCCTCCTTTGGTTGGATTGCAGAAGATAGGGTGCTTTGACCCAAAGACAAATCAAAGTACCAGGGTACCAAAATGATGATCTGTCTGAATGAGAAATATCCTAGGGACAAAAGAAGGTGGAATACACGAGTAATAACACTGAGGGAGGGATGACCAATTAAGAGAATTGGTGAGGCCTCCAGTCACCACGTAATCCACAGTTATCCAACACTCACAATATGCTACCCTCGGAAAGCACAAAATACACAGCACCATATAAATATTAAAAGTAATGAAAATATTGAAAAGCAACTGTATCAAAGCCAAGTATACTTACCACAAATTGATGTTTTAGTACTAGTACCTGAGTGAGGCTCTCGGACAGGCCCCCATTAAATGTGATGGAAAAAAGAAGTGTAGGTGTTCGGCAGTCCTCCCAATGGCTGGTGTCAATGCCTATCACATTTAAGAAAATAAAAAGATGACTGCGTAGCTGTTGTGTCATGTGGCAAAGTAAGGCAAAACAAACAAAGCAAATAGTATGAACAATGAAACTTTAATTAAATTGAAAACAAATTATGAATAGGACAATTCCTTGGCTATGTACAGTGCAAACTCACAAGATTATAAATTCAAAAAATAACAAAATAATATAGTGGTGACATTACTCTAAAATGGATAAAGACAAAATGAAATTAATAGGTGTTGAGAATAAAGCGCTGGCTGAGAACATCCACTAATAGACAGAGCGTATATCAGATGGTTGTTTCAGCTTGAAAGCACAGGATATTCTAACTCCAATGGCTGGTGCAGGCTCAGACATCGGCTAGGTAGATGGCGCTGAGGTGCAGAGGTGCAGTGGGTGCAGACGTCGATTCACCAATCAGAAGTGGGCAGGCTAGAAATGGTAGTTTGGTGATCAGCAACGAGGGAGGGGGGAGGTGGAGAGCGAGTGTGTGATATATTTGCGCCTGGCAAAACGTATTTGACTAAATATGTACTACACTTACTTGTAGTATCTAGATGTTGTAGATGTACTGAAGTAACATGACGATAGGAAAGAGCAGGCCAAATCTCTCTTGAAGGAGATTATCGTAACACTCAGTTTATGTATCAATAATCCTATGAAACTGAAACTCTTAATCATGATTAAATCATTAACTATCTTTCCCTTGGAAAGATATTCAAGTCTATGCATTATACACCAATCAGTGTAAAACAAACCTATAACACTGAAGCTATGACATGCGTTGCACTTGAAGCTATGAGATGCATAGTACTTGAAGCTGTGACATGCATTGCACTTGAAGCTATGACTTGCATAGCACTTGAAGCTATGACATGCATAGCACATGAATCTATGACTTGCATAACACTTGAAGCAATTACATGCATAGCACTTGAAGCAATTACATGCATAGCACTTGAAGCAATGACATGCATAGCACTTGAAGCTATGACATGCATAGCACCTGAAGCTATTAACAATCATCTTCAAAATCCTAAACCATTGAATTATTTGCCTTTACTATGGTTCTTTGCAATTGGGCAATGATAGAACAGGTTGTGCATTTACAGTGTATAAAGCAGACATCTAAAATGCAGCGATTCAACGACTGGGTAAGCTCAGAACCAATTGAACTATGTGATATGTGCCTTGCTACTGAGTACCTTAAACTCAGTGGGGGATGGAACTTTTGTTTGTGACTATAAAAAGCAATTAATGTCTCAAGTAGTTTGTAACATTAAATGGAATGTGATTTTTTCCAGTGATAATAACTTTTGTATAAAGTTTGCGTGGATTCCATCACTTCTTGGAAAGGAAAAGCATGACTTACTAGATCGGGTGACCGATGAGGCTTTCAAAAAAGAAACAAAGACTGATTTTGAGTGGTCATATGCAATTATTTAAATCATTCAAATTAAATTTATTATTTCAGATTTAGCAACTCGTTCTCGCTATAAGACAGCACATATATGACTAAATTCTTATAGTCCCTATTTTGCTAATGTTTATAGTACCAAAGTGGTAGATTCACAGTTATATTTGTCTTAAAGGCACTAACTCTTCCTCACGTACCAATTTACATCCCATAGTATCCGTCCATCGCCGTTGACAGCAGAATAGTCGTGATTGGTTCAATATTAATGATAATTTTATTTTTCCAGTCCCAAATGCGTTATGAAATTTACCTACTATTGTCCATGCTATTAGAATATCATGGATCAGCTACATCCTATTGATGGCTCGTAGTTTTGTTTTGAGAAATGTTGGTAGTTCTCAGTAAATTAAATAAGCATTATAAATCTATATAAATAAAAATGTAAATGTTCGTTTGTTCAAAATCGCTAATCTCCGAAAGTTCTTCACTGATTGCTTAGAAATTTACATATAATGTTCCATTTGAATCCGAGTGGGATTTTATGTACATACTATATAGATGTCACGTGTATGACCGGAAAACATGCTTTTAAAAAAATAAAAAAACTGTGTTTTTTATGTGAGAAAATCTTTGAAACCTCTTTACCGATTGCTTCGAAATTTTGACACAACGTTGTATTCACATAGGCGTGTCTTTTTATATACCTACTATATACATGTCTCACCTTTAACACGAAAAAAACATGCTATTTTCGAAAAACAGAGCCATATGTTAGACGTAAGAGCAACACACGCTGTAATCTGCGAAAGTTCTTCACTGATTGCTTTGAAATTTTGACACAACGTTTCTTTAGAATACGTGTTTGTTCTCATATACTTACTTTATTGATGCCACACCAGGTAAAAACATGCTTCTTTTGAAAAACAGCGCCATCTGTTGGACGTAAGAGCAACACACCCTGTAATCTCTGAAAGTTCTTTACCGATTGTTTTGGAATTTTGAAAGAACGTTCCATTCAAATACGCGCGTGTTTTTATATACCTACTATATAGATGTATATAGACATGTAAAAACATGCTTCTTTTGAAAAACAGCGCCATCTGTTGCACGTAATGCAGGACATGCTATACTAAATATGTTTCGATTCCATTTCAATGTTTCTCATAGCATTGATAAATTGAATTTGCATACATTTCGATTTATTATCAGTTTGATTTAATTATTTTGTGTGACATTGCGTTGGAATTGAGCTGTGTTGTTTACGTACCGTTCATTTCGTAAGTATAAGTAAAAATGCCACACCTGTGACAGGTAAAAACATGCTTTTTCTAAAAAACAGTGCCATCTGTTGCACGTAAGAGCAACTCAACTATACTAAATATGTTACAATTCTATTTCAATGTTTCCGATTTCATTGATAAACTGAATTTTTATAGATTTAAATTTATTTTCATATTGATTTGAATATTTTGAGTGACATTGCATTGGAATTGAGTTGTGTTGTTTATCATACCGTTTATTTCGTGAGTATAGTTTATTTTTTTATTTTTTTCATTTTTTTCATTTCGTTTTTTAACTGTTTATCTTACATTTCAGTGATGGGAACATCAGACCTTTGTTGTTCCCAATTTTTTGATAGGAGCATTAGATCACTTGGGACTGCATTGGACGAAAAAGTGGGAAATAGTGGGAAGGACGAGGGGACGTTAATGGGGGATGGTGGGGAGGATGAGGGGACATGGGGACAGAGGAGGGGGTAATGGTGGCGAGGACGAGGGAAAGGGGAAGTTGGGGATGATGGGACGAGGAGACTGGGGAATGGAGAATGGTGGGGAGGACAAGGGGACAGGGGAGTGGGGGAGGATGAGGGGATGAGGGAGTGGGAGATGGTGAGGAGGACAAGGGGGACAGTGGGGCGGGGAATGATTAGGAGGGCGAGGGGATGGGGAAGTGAGGAATGGTTGGGAGGATGATGGGACTGGGGAGGTTACCTTGAGGTGCTTCAGGGGCTTAGCGTCCCCACGGCCCGGTCGTCGACCAGGCCTCCTGGTTGCCGGACTGATCAACCAGGCTGTTGGACGCGGCTGCTCGCAGCCTGACGTATGAGTCACAGCCTGGTTGATCAGGTATCCTTTGGAGGTGCTTATCCAGTTCTCCCTTCAACACTGTGAGGGGACGGCCAGTTATGCCCCTTATGTGTAGCGGAAGCGTGTTGAACAGTCTCGGGCCTCTGATGTTGATAGAGTTCTCTCTCAGAGTACCTGTTGCACCTCTGCTCTTCAACGGGGGTATTCTGCACATCCTGCCATGTCTTCTGGTCTCATGTGATGTTATTTCTGTGTGCAGGTTTGGGACCAGCCCCTCTAATATTTTCCACGTGTAAATTATTATGTACCTCTCCCGCCTGCACTCAATGGAGTACAGTTTTAGGCTCTTTAGTCAGTCCCAGTAGTTTAGATGTTTTACTGAGTGGATTCTAGCAGTAAAGGATCTCTGCACGCTCTCCAGGTCAGCAATTTCTCCAGCTTTGAAAGGGGCTGTCATTGTGCAGCAGTACTCCACACTAGAGAGGCGGGAGAGGGGAATGGTGGGGAGGATTGGGAGATATGGAAAGGTTGCTGTGGCTGGGCACAGCTAGTTATTACTGTGGAGGGAACCACATTCAAAATACCCGCCAGCGGGAATATCTTATGCTAGGTGCTTCTGATTGGTGGACAGCAATCCTACGCCGTGCGTCTGCGCACCACCCACGCGCATGCCCGGAGGAGGGAGAGGGGCAGAGAAGAACCGCACCGGACCGAAGATACACCTGTTAGTGACGCTTCCTGGACAGTGGTCATCCAGCACCCCGTGTTAGCCAGCTACCATTAGACCTCGCCCATCCTCGCCCCTGAGAAGCGGGCGTATTGCTTCTGCCCTCCCCGAGAAGACTCCAGCTCAAGGTGAGCAACTGTCTTCATAGATTTACAAACATTTCTGTGCATGTCGATTACCACGTGATCGGTCGTCCCATACCCCAGAGGCGACCACCGCCACATTACATATAATAAGAATGCTTCGTCAATCAACATTATGTACACTAGTGCTTGGCTAGATTTTCAAAGCACAATAGTACACTAGTGTGCTTTGAAAATCTCTAGAGAATAGATTGTAGGAACGTCAACAGAAAACGATGTTATGTTGGAATGTCTATGGGGTAAACTACTGCAAAAAAGATGGTATTTGTCGCTTACCAACTGTTGGATGGGTATGGGGTCCACTACCACCTGTTGGGTGAGTAAGGGGTCCATACCACCTGTAGGATGGGTTTGGGGCCCACAACACCCCATTTAATTAATGGGTTTGGGCCCACAACAGCCCATTGGATGGGTTTGGTCCCACAACAGCCATTGGATGGGCATGGGGTCAACGTCCACCTGAAGGACGGGAATGGGGACCACTACCAACGGTAGGTCTTTCGTCAACTACTAAATTCACGGAGGAAGAGTTTCAATCTCATTTGTATGGATACCATCACAAATAGGAGGCATACTCACTTGTCACAGATGTGCGCTAGGCAGTTAAAAATGCATGTGATAAGTGTGAAATTGATTGGAATATTGACATTCCAATCTCTGCTGTAAAAGCCTTAATATTTCAGGAAATTGGGGATGACAGAAGAGCCTTTACTGACATTCAAAGGCCAGAAAGCACGAGTGTAAAGAGCTATGACATGTTTACAACCGAGAATTATATATATATATGGCCACCATAAAACATCCACCCGACAGTGTGACATTGTAATTGCCAGAATTAGGCTGAGATATCGATATATATATATATATGGCCGGTGGCTGCCGGCAATACAGGTTTTACACAGGTTTTACATGCTGTAGTTGGTAATATTCTCATCTCTGTCATTGATGTATAAGGCAAAAGGGGTTGGGCCCAAAATATGGCCGTCTTAACCATATTATGGGCCCCTGGTCAAACCAGTGTGCTGGGGCCCCAACAACAACCACTCATAGGAATAAAAAGTAAATGGTCGATAATATTTTAAACCTATATATTTTATTGGCACTAACCAAACTGGCGCTAAAACATTAACAACATGCTGTGAAGCATCAACTAATCAACATGATAAACATTTGAACAATACACAAGGCTCGAAAAATACAATAATACTCAGTAAGCTACACATTAGATGGCACATTATGAAACATTTACGTTCCACTCAAAACATTACTTTTCATTTCTGTTGACAGGGTTATTCACCTGGAAATATATATCTCAAATATTTATTATTTAGTCCTACACTAGGATGTAGGGTTACATTATATAAGCCTAGTTGCATGTTTTATGCTTGTGGGGTCCACTACCGCCTACAAGATGGGTATGGGGTCCACTACCACCCACAAGATGGGTATGGGGTCCACTACCACCCACAAGATGGGTATGGGGTTCACTACCACCCACAAGATGGGTATGGGGTCCACTACCACCCACAAGATGGGTATGGGGTCCACTACCACCCACAAGATGGGTATGGGGTTCACTACCACCCACAAGATGGGTATGGGGTCCACTACCACCCACAAGATGGGTGTGGGGTCCACTACCACCCACAAGATGGTTATGGAGTCCACTACCACCCACAAGCTGGAGAGTTCAGTTCTACACTTGAAAATGTGTATGGAGTCAGCCTCCACCACATCACTTCCTAATGCATTCCATTTGTCCACTATTCTGACACTGAAAAATTTTTTTCTAACGTCTCTATGGCTCATTTGGGAACTCAGTTTCCACCTGTGTCCCCCCAGTGCGTGTGCCCCTTGTGTTAAATAGTCTTTCTTATCTACCCTATCAATTCCTCTGAGAATCTTGTATGTGGAGATCATGTCCTCTCTTATTGTTCTGTCTCCCAGTGACGTGAGGTTTAATTCCCGTTGTTTCTCCTCGTAGCTCATACCCCTCAGTTCGGGTACTAGTCTGGTGGCAAACCGTTGAACCTTTTCCAGTTTAGTCTTATGCTTGACTATATATGGACTCCATGCTAGAGCCGCATACTCCAGTATTGGTCTGACATATGGGGTATAAAAAGTTCTGAAAGATTCCTGACACAAGTTTCTAAAGGCCGTTCTTATGTTAGCCAACCTGGCATATGCCGCGGATGTGGGTATGGGGTCCACCAAGCCCATATCTCTTGATATGGGCTTCAGAGGACTGGTCTGGCATGATATCAACCCCCAGGTCTTTCTCTCTCTGACTCTTGAAGTATTTCATCTCCCAAATGATATCTGGTCAAGACCAGATACAAGATATCAAATGATATCCTGTATCTGGTCTCCTGCTCCCTACACCTATCTTCATTAAATTACATTTGCTTGGTTTAAACTCTAACAACCATTTGTTCGACCATTCTTGCAGCTTGTCTAGGTCTTCTTGAAGCCTCAAGCTGTCCACCTCTGTCTTAATCCTTCTCCTAATTTTGGCGTCGTCAGCAAACATTGAGAGGAATGAGTCTATACCCTGTGGGAGATCATTTACGCATATCAGAAACAGGATAAGTCTGAGTACAGAGCCCTGTGGGACTCCACTGGTGACTTCACGCCAATCTGAGGTCTCACTTCCCACATTAACTCTCTGCTTCCTATTGCTTAGGTACTCCCTTATCCACTGGAGGGCCCTACCAGTTACTCCTGCCTGTTTCTCCAGCTTATGCATCAGCCTCTTATGGGGTACTGTGTTAAAGGCTTTCTGATAGTCCAAGAAAATGCAGTCCGCTCATCTTTCTCTTTTTGCTTAATCTTTGTCACCTCATCATAGATCAGGTGACAACAGATACCTCTTGACCTCATCTCTTCCATCCATCTTAACTTCCCTTATATCCCACTCATTTAGGGTAAATATCAAATCAAGCATAGCTGGTTCATCCTCTCCTCTCATTCTTGTCGGTCACTTGATGTGTTGGCTTAGAAAGTTTCTTGTTGCCACGTTCAGTAGCTTAGCTGATCTTAGCTTATGTGTCTGGTCGTCCATGTGAGTTTCTGTTCTCACAATCTATCTTCTCGTCGTTGAAGTCTCCATGATTAGTAGTCTGGGTCTGTTCCTTCTAGCTACATAAGCTGCTCCCTCTATTTTATTAACGGTGACCATGTTGTTTCTGTCATATTCCTGTCTGAGTCTTCTGTTGTTGGTGGGGGGTTATGTATGACTGCTTCTGTAATTGTTTGTCCTCCATTTGCTATGGTACCTGTTATGTAGTCACTGAAATCTTCATATCCCTGAATAACCATCTCTTCAAACCTCAAGCCTTTTCTTATCAGCAGAGCTACACCACCTCCTCCTCTTCCTTCTCTCTCTCTTTCCTCACTACACAGTAGTCTTGTGGAAACACTGCATTTGTTATGATTTTCGTTAGCTTTGTTTCTGTGAGTGCTATTATGTCTGGGTTTTCTTCTAGTGCCCATTTTCCAAGTTCACTTGTTATATTTGTAGTTCCATCTATTTTAGTGAACATTGCCATGAAGTTCACTTTGTTCTGTTCATTCTCTTGTCCCCTTCTTGGTGAGCATTCTGCTGATGGAGGAAGCTGTTCCCTGGGTGTGAAGATCTGTGAGGTGGTTAACAGGGTCTCAGAGGATTCTAGGGTGGGGGTGGGGGAGATCAAGGAAAGAGGGGACAGGAAGGGTATGGGGTAAGGAGGTAGGGGGATATGGGGTGAGGGAGGAAGGAATGGGATGAAGCAGGAGGGGGGACAGGGTGGGAAATGGAAAGGGGGAGGGGGGACATGATGGGAATGGGGAGGGGTGACAGGGTCGGTATGGGGTGAGGGGAAGGGAGGGTTGAGTGCACATTTAAGTGGGGGGCAGGGAGGGTGATGGGTAGGGAGGGTTTCTATGGAGAGGAGGGTGGCAGTGGTGTCGCCCTTCCCTCTGGTACTGCTGGGATGCTGGTTGTGGATTCCCCCCTTGCCTCTGGAAATGTTGTGTTGGGGCTGTGATTTCCTGGTTAACTTCTCTCTTCCTGTGCTTCCTACTTGCTTCTGTCGCCATGGCTCTCTTCTCCTGCGTCCTGTCCCTCTGGAGGAATACATTTTTGTATTCTTCCACATACTGCAGATGGCTCTTCCTTTCTAGAATATTCTCCTTCATGATCTGGTTTGCAAACACTATCTTTACCAGGCGGTCTCTGTCCTTGTTATACCAGCCCAACCTGAAAACCTTCTCAATGTTTTTTCAACCCCTTCCATCCTTAACCCCTTTAGTATTCCATTCACTGCATCTCTGTCCTTACTATTCCATTCTTGCCTATAGGAGCCTTCCTGCTCTTTGATGCTTACAGCTACCACTGATCTTTTTCTTTCCAGAAGCTGACTGGTGCACCTTGCTGCTTCCTATGAGGTAGCTGCTTGTATGGCTATCTTTCTCACTGTGGCCATTGCTTCTGAGCTCTTTTTCAGTATTCCTGCAAATGTTTCATGTAAGGAGGCATTCCCTTCCAGTGAACCGTTTCATTCTTCTCTTTGGACGATTATCTGATGTTCAGTCTCTGTGTTTTTCTCTGTGAGGGTTTTTATCTCCTCCTTTGTTGATGTCAGCTCAGATTGCAGGTTGTTTATTTTATCCCTCATTTCATGCATCGCCTTCCAAATTTCCTCCCAAACTTGGGCTAACATTTCCTTCATTAGGTCACTTTGATTTTTCCCTGTGCCCTTGGTGTGTCCTGCCATTTTTGTCCCTATCTCTAATATGTTTTAATAGGGTTAGCAAGGGGGGGGGGAAGGGAGGAAGGGGGAGAGATACAGAGAGAGAGAGAGAGAGAGAGAGAGAGAGAGAGAGAGAGAGAGAGAGAGAGAGAGAGAGAGAGAGAGAGAGAAAGAGAGAGAGAGAGAGAGAGAGAGAGAGATAGGGAGAGGGCGAGAGGGAGGGAGAGGGCAAGAGACAGGGAGTGGGCAAGAGAGAGAGAGAGAGAGAGAGAGAGAGAGGGCGAGAGGGAGGGAGTGGGCAAGAGAGAGAGAGAGAGAGAGAGAGAGAGAGAGAGAGAGAGAGAGAGAGAGAGAGAGAGAGAGAGAGAGAGAGAGAGAGAGAGAGAGAGAGAGAGAGAGGGCGAGAGGGAGGGAGAGGGCACGAGAGAGGGAGAGGGAGAGAGAGGGCGAGAGGGAGGGAGAGGGCACAAGAGAGGGAGAGGAAGAGAGAGGGAGGGAAAGAGGGAGTGCAAGAGAAGGAGGGCGAGAGAGAGAGGGAGGGCAAGAGAGAGAGGGAGGGCAAGGGAGAGAGGGAGGGCGAAGGAGAGAGGGAGGGCGAGGGAGAGAGGGAGGGCGAGGGAGAGAGGGAGGGCGAGAGAGAGAGGGAGGGTGAGAGAGAGAGGGAGAGCGAGGTGGGGGAGAAGGGAGAGGGGATGTAGCAGAAGCTACTGTGTTCTACGTGTGTGTGTGTGTGTGTGTGTGTGTACTCACCTAGTTGTACTCACCTAGTTGTGATTGCGGGGGTTGAGCTCTGGCTCTTTGGTCCCGCCTCACAACCGTCAATCAACAGGTGTACAGGTTCCTGAGCCTATTGGGCTCTATCATATCTACACTTGAAACTGTGTATGGAGTCAGCCTCCACCACATTGCTTCCTAATGCATTCCATTTGTCAACCACTCTGACACTAAAAAAGTTCTTTCTAATATCTCTATGGCTCATTTGGACACTCATTTTCCACCTGTGTCCCTTAGTGCGTGTGCCCCTTGTGTTAAATAGCCTGTCTTTATCAACCCTGTCGATTCCCTTGAGAATCTTGAATGTGGTGATCATGTCCCCCCTAACTCTTCTGTCTTCCAACGAAGTGAGGTTTAATTCCTGTAGTCTCTCCTCGTAGCTCATACCTCTCAGCTCGGGTAGTAGTCTGGTGGCAATCCTTTGAACCTTTTCCAGTTCAGTCTTATGCTTGACTAGATATGGACTCCATGCTAGAGCCGCATACTCCAGGATTGGTCTGACATATGTGGTATATAATGTTCTGAAAGATTCCTTACACAAGTTTCTAAAGGCCGTTCTTATGTTAGCCAACCTGGCATATGCTGCTGATGTTATCCTCTTGATATGAGCTTCATGGGACAGGTCTGGCGTGATATCAACCCCCAGGTCATTCTCTCTCTCTGACTCTTGAAGTATCTCATCTCCCAAATGATACCTTGTATCTGGTCTCCTGCTTCCTACCCCTATCTTCATTACATTACATTTACTTGGGTTAAACTCACTCTAACAGCCATTTGTTCGACCATTCCTGCAGCTTGTCCAGGTCTTGTTGAAGCCTCAAGCTGTCCTCCTCTGTCTTAATCCTTCTCATAATTTTGGCGTCGTCAGCAAACATTGAGAGGAATGAGTCTATACCCTCTGGGAGATCATTTACGTATATCAGAAACAGGATAGGTCCAAGTACAGAGCCCTGTGGGACTCCACCGGTGACTTCACGCCATTCTGAGGTCTCACCCCTCACTGTAACTCTCTGCTTCCTATTGCTTAGGTACTCCCTTATCCACTGGAGCGCCCTACAAGTTACTCCTGCCTGTTTCTCCAGCTTATGCATCAACCTTTTATGGGGTACTGTGTCAAAGGCTTTCCGACAGTCCAAAAAAATGCAGTCCGCCCATCCTTCTCTTTCTTGCTTAATCTTTGTCACCTGATCGTAGAATTCTATCAAGCCTGTAAGGCAAGATTTACTCTCCCTGAACCCATGTTGATGGGTTGTCACGAAGTCTCTTCTCTCCATATGTGTTACTAGGTTTTTTCTCACAATCTTCCCCATCACCTTGCATGGTATACAAGTTAAGGGCAATGGCCTATAGTTCAGTGCCTCTTGTCTGTCACCCTTTTTGTATATTAGTACTACATTAGCAGTCTTCCATATTTCTGGTAGGTCTCCCGTTTCCAGTGACCTACTATACACTATGGAGAATGGCAAGCAAAGTGCTCCTGCACACTCTTTCAATACCCATAGTGAGATTCCGTCCGGCCCAACAGTTTTTCTCACATCCAGCTCCAATAGGTGCATCTTGACCTCATCTCTTGTAATTTCGAACCTTTCCAAGGTCACCTGGTTTGCTGCCACCTCTCCTAGCGCCGTGACTTCTCCCTGTTCTATTGTAAAGACCTCCTGGAACCTTTTGTTGAGTTCTTCACACACCTCTTTGTCATTCTCTGTGTACCTGTCCTCGCCCACCCTAAGTTTCATCACCTGTTCCTTCACTGTTGTCTTCCTCCTGATGTGACTGTGTAGTAGCTTTGGTTCGGTCTTGGCTTTATTAGCTATATCATTTTCATACCTTTTCTCAGCTGCTCTTCTCACACTAACATACTCGTTCCTGGTTCTCTGGTATCTCTCTCTACTTTCTGGTGTTCTGTTATTACGGAAGTTCCTCCATGCCTTTTTGTTCAGCTCCTTTGCTTTCATACATTTCCTATTAAACCACGGATTCTTCCTTTGCTTCTCTGTTTTTTCCTGTCGGACTGGGACAAACCTGCTTACAGCCTTCTGACATTTTTGGATGGCATAGTCCATCATGTCTTGTACGGACTTGGTTCCAAGTTCTGTGTCCCAATGTATATCCAATAGGAATTTATTCATCTCCTCATAGTTTCCCTTTCGGTACGCCAGCCCTTTGCTTCCCAGACCTTTTCTGGGGATGATAATTTCTAGCTCAACCAGGTACTCAAAGCTCAATACACTATGATCACTCATTCCCAAGGGGGCTTCCAACTTAACTTCCCTTATATCCGACTCATTTAGGGTAAATATCAGATCAAGCAAGGCTGGTTCATCCCCTCCTCTCATTCCTGTCGGTCCCTTGACGTGTTGACTTAGAAAGTTTCTTGTTGCCACATCCAACAGCTTAGCTCTCCATGTGTCTGGGCCTCCATGTGGGTCTCTGTTCCTCCGATCTATCTTCCCATGGTTGAAGTCTTCCATGATTAGTAGTCTGGATCCGATCCTGCTAGCCACAGAAGCTGCTCTCTCTATTATATTGATGATGGCCAAGTTGGTTCAATCATATTCCTGTCTGGGTCTTCTGTCATTCGGTGGGGTTATATATGACTACTACTATAATTTTCTGTCCTCCAGTTGCTATGGTGCCTGATATATAGTCACTGAAACCTTCACAGTTCTGAATTACCATCTCTTCGAAACTCCAACCTTCTCTTAGTAGCAAAGCTACACCACCTCCTCCTCCTCTTCCTTCTCTCTCTTTCCTCACTACACAGTAGTCTTGTCGAAACACTGCATTTGTTATGATTTTCGTTAGCTTTGTTTCTGTGAGTGCTATTATGTCTGGGTATTTTTCTAGTGCCCATTCTCCGAGTTCACTTGTTTTATTTGTAATCCCATCTATGTTAGTGTACATCGCTTTGAAGCTCACTTTCTTCTGTTCATTTTCTTGTCCCTTTTTTTTAGAGCATTCTGCTGGTGTGGGAAGCTGTTCCGTGGGTGAGAAGATCTGTTAGGTGGTTTGCAGGGTCTCAGAGGATTTTGGGGTGGGGGTGGGGGTTTAAGGGAAAGGGGGGACAGGTAGGGTGTGGGTTAAGGAGATAGGGGGGACATGGAGGATATGGGGGTGAGGGGGGAGGAGGGATAGGGAGGGTATGGGATGAAGGGGGAGGGGGGGGACAGGGGGGAAAGGTTGGAGGGGGGACATGATGGGAATAGGGAAGGGGTGACAGGGTCGGAATGGGATGGGGGGGAGGGAGGGTTGGGTGGAGGCATGTAGGGTGAGAGGAAGGGAGTGTTTCTATGCAGAGTGGGGGTGGTGGTGTTGCCCTCCCCTCTGGTGTTGTTGGGATGCTGGTTTTGGGTTCCCCTCTTGTCTCTGGGACTGTTGTGTTGGGGGTTGTGATTTCCTGGTTTGCTCCTCTCTCCCTGCGCTTCCTCCTTGCCTCTGCTGCCCTGGCGCTCTCCTTCTTCGTCCTGTCCCTCTGCAGGAATACTTTTTTGTATCTCTCCACATTCTGCAGACGGCTCTTCCTTTCGAGAATATCCTCCTTCGTGGTTTCGTTTGTAAACACCACCTTTACATGCCAGTTTCTGTCCTTGTTGTACCAGCCTAACCTGAAAACCTTCTCAATGTTTTGTTTAGCCCCTTCCATCTGTAACCCTTTCAGTAGCCCATGTACTGCCTCTCTATCCTTGCTATTCCATTCTTGCCTGTTGGATCCTTCCTGTTCTTTGATGTCTATAACTACCACTGATCTTTTTCTCTCCAGCAGCTGAGTGGTGCACCTTGCTGCTTTCTGTGATGTAGCTGCTTGCATCGCTACCTCCCTCACTGTTATCTTGAGGTTATCTTGAGATGATTTCGGGGCTTTAGTGTCCCCGCGGCCCGGTCCTCGACCAGGCCTCCACCCCCAGGAAGCAGCCCGTGACAGCTGACTAACTCCCAGGTACCTATTTACTGCTAGGTAACAGGGGCATTCAGGGTGAAAGAAACTTTGCCCATTTGTTTCTGCCTCGTGCGGGAATCGAACCCGCGCCACAGAATTAAGAGTCCTGCGCGCTATCCACCAGGCTACGAGGCCCCTGTGTCCATTGCTTCTGAGCTTTTTTTCAGTCTTTCCACAAATGTTTCAGGTACAGAGGCATTTCCTTTCAATGTAACATTCCCACCTTCCCTTTGGATGATAATTTGATGCTCGGTCTCTTTATTTTTCTCTGTAAGGGATGTGATCTCCTCCCTTTCTGATGTCAGCTCACTTAGCAGATTTCTAATTGTAATCCTCATTTCATGTATCTCCCTCCTGAATTCCTCCAGAACTTGGGTTAATATTTACTTCGTTTGGTCACTCTGGCTGTTTCCTGTGTCCCTGTTGCGTCCTCCTGCCATTTTGCCCCTTGTCAAGAGAGGGAGCAAGAGAGCAAGAGAGAGCAAGAGAGAGAGAGAACAAGAGAGAGA
Organism: Procambarus clarkii; assembly: GCF_040958095.1. NCBI lineage: Eukaryota > Metazoa > Arthropoda > Malacostraca > Decapoda > Cambaridae > Procambarus > Procambarus clarkii. The sequence goes on from NC_091155.1 coordinate 13,428,805, forward strand.
GAGAACATGAGAGAGAGAGAGAGCAAGAGAGAGAACAAGAGAGAGAGAGAGAGCAAGAGAGAGAGAGCAAGAGAGAGAGAGAGAAAGAGAGAGAGAGAGAGAGAGAGAGAGAGAGAGAGAGAGAGAGAGAGAGAGAGAGAGAGAGAGAGAGAGAGAGAGAGAGAACAGAGAGAATGTGTATGTGTGCGTGTGTGCATGTGGGATGGGGGTTAAGAAGATGTGAGGTGTTTCTGCAGATTACGGCAGGTAAGAGAGGGGGTAAGAGAAGGGGTAAGAGGGGGGGGGGGTAAGAGAAGGGGTAAGAGTGGGGGTGGATTATGAGTGAGGTTTTATCCCCTTTCCACGAAAGGTTTTAATCCCTTCTAGCCTGACTTGACGTATGTGTGTGTGTTTTGTGTGTTTGATTTTGCGTGTGCGTGCATTATAAACGTACGTGTGCGTGCGTGTGTGCGTGCGTATGTTACGGGGGTCCTGTAAAATGTCAACCTCTACCCAAAATGAGCCACTTTGATATTTTAAATGCATCTGATACTCTGAACAAGAATTTGGTAATATTTTTACCTCTGGACACCTGAATAATTGACCAGAGAGGGGCACCTACCTGTCAGCCTCCCGCTCACACAACCACGTGAATAATTACGATGCTGGATGACGATGTGATCCGTCGTCGTCTCCCACGTGGTGATTCACTAATCCAGTAGATTGATGATGGCGGTTCTTCTCTATCTAACACAAATCTCTGGATTCAGTCACTGTATCGGTGTGTCTGTTGTGTTACAGTTCACCAATTCACTGTACCACTGATCACTTGACCCAATATGTTAACAAAGCCTCGTGGGCCCTCCCACGTGGCCTGTCTGGTGAATTCACTGTTTAACACAAAGTTCTAGTGATAGCACTGTATTTTTTCTTTCCTATTCGCGGCGGTTATACGCTTTGTGATACCCCTAGATCTGTGATCTGTCACTGTAGCCTTAATTAACCTAAAAATATTGGCGTTTATTGTAGCGTGTGACCCTAGCGACCCTCCCACGCGGCTGTGTGTGTGTGTGTGTGTGTGTGTACTCACCTAATTGTGCTTGCGGGGGTTGAGCTTTGGCTCTTGTCAATCAACTGTGTGTGTGTGTGTGTGTGTGTGTGTGTGTGTGTGTGTGTGTGTGTGTGTGTGTGTGTGTGTGTGTGTGTGTGTTACCATTGGTAAGCAAGAGTGGCTGGTAACCTTAGACGTTCTGTGGTCAACGAGGCACACCCTCTATCAACTGGGCATAATACCAGCAGATTCTACATCACTCACCCAGCCTCCAGCTGATGATTGTAGATGCCTCAACTAGCCTCACTTATGTCATGCATTAACCTAAAGTTTCTGTGATAATTAAACTCCTCATCACAGTGGCGTCTCAACAATATAAACTGTATTGGATTTTGTCCCGAAATAGCTATTTGCTGACTTATTTTTATGTATGTATGTATATATGTATGTATGTATGTATGTATGTATGTATGTATGTATGTATGTATGTAATATTTATGATCGATGTTCCCTTCGGGAATCTTAATTTTAAGATGAATAGGAAAACCAGGGATATACTGAACATCTTGTATCAGAATCTTTACTTTAAAAAACATAACGTTTCGAATACTTCTCGTATTCATCATCAGATCTGAAAGAAAAAACAGAAATCACAGTCAAATAGCTGGTAAACAAAGAACTCATACTGAATATAATTGCCTATCAAAGAAAGGAAAAAGCTTAAAAAACAAAACACTTAAGCGCACTTAAAGTGATCAATACAAATAAAACTTATTAACTGTCACATATATTAAAACTAATTTAAAATCCATTAAACTACAAGATGAAATTTATAACTACTAAAACAAACCATTCCATTAAACTTACGTGAAGTGACCAGAAGTGAAACTTGATACCTAACACATAGATACTAAACACTATAACAAATATTTATATAATGACCACAAATCTACAAAACTGTATGTAAAATACAAACAGAATAAACGACAATTATAAAGTACAAACCAAAATCATATAAAAAACTCATATATTAAATAAAATTAAATACCAAAAAATGTATTATATATCCTAAATAAAAGATTATATTAATGTACAATGTTAAGACTTGAAATAAGTTAGAAAGGGCAAAGACATGGTAAACTAAACAAAATTAAACTACCACAATAAACTAAAAATCAAATTACAGGGCCTACTGTGCACTATACAGTGTACAATTGAACAGCTGAAAGGTTGCTATTTAACAGAGGCCGCAGCTCCTTTATATATAAGGATTCCATTACTCTCAAATCTGACTGGCCATTCATACAAGTGTCCAGAATTTTAAAATCAGATTCCAGCAGAGAATGATCAAACTCATAACAATGGTTTCTAATCTCCGAAAATGCTGGTTTAGACAATGGTAATCCAGTCCTAAAAGATAATCCCCGGTGCTCAAGTATCCTAATCTTAAAGTTCCGAATGGAACTCCCGACATATCCAGCATTACAGCTGGAACAATTATACATATATACGACATTTGAGCACAAGGGGGTAGGCACTTTATCTTTAAATTTAAAATAAGAGCCTATGGCATTTGTGTTGACAAAAATAAATCTAAAGTCTACTTGAGGATAACACTGCTGCAACAGTCTCCTCAAACGACTCCTTACAGAAAAGCTAATACTGCCATAAAATGGTAATTTAATATATTTAAGATCCCTTTCCACTGTAGTAATCCTACACGATGGGTGAAACTTCTTATTTAAGAAATTCCTTATAAAAGTATAAACCATATGCACAGGATAACCATTATTTGAAAAAATTTCACAAGAAAATTAATTTCCTGATCAAAGTTATTCCAATTAGAACATAAAACAAAGGCCCTATTCAGTAGAGTGTTAATAGCATTTTTCTTAAAAATATCAGGAACAAAGGAATTAAAATTTAAACCTAAACCAGTAAAGGTTGGTTTCCTAAAAACATTAGTGTTGAGCCCATTGAGGTTATTCACTTTTACATCAAGAAACGACAATGAATTATCAACTTCACACTCTGCAGTAAACCGTATATTACTATGTTGTGCATTAAGATACTCTCTAAATTTCTCAATATGACACTGGTCCCTAAACAACAAAAAAGTGTCATCTACATATCTCCTGTACAAGACTGGTTTAAAGGCCGAAGGACAATTATCAAGCCAATTTATTTCGTGAAAACTCAAAAAAGCATTAGCCAGTGCAGGACCTAAAGGAGACCCCATTGCTACTCCATCAATTTGTTTATAATAAATATTATTAAACATAAAGATGGAGTCTTTAACTGCTATTTCTAACAGCTATTTCTAAGTTTCTGGTTCCATTATTAGAACCATTAACGCATAATGAATTTACTGTGAGAAATTCTCAGGATTTTGTAAAAGAACTTTCCTCTTTAAATTTTGAGTTCCCAACTATAATGGCCAGTTTCGATGTTCAATCACTTTTTACTAATATTCCTCTGTTGGAAACCATTGATATCTGTGTAAGTCAATTATTTGCGGACACTAACTTAGTGTCTGGATTTTGTAGTAAAATATTCAGACGGCTGTTAGAAATAGCAGTTAAAGACTCCATCTTTATGTTTAATAATATTTATTATAAACAAATTGATGGAGTAGCAATGGGGGTCTCCTTTAGGTCCTGCACTGGCTAATGCTTTTTTGAGTTTTCACGAAATAAATTGGCTTGATAATTGTCCTTCGGCCTTTAAACCAGTCTTGTACAGGAGATATGTAGGTGACACTTTTTTGTTGTTTAGGGACCAGTGTCATATTGAGAAATTTAGAGAGTATCTTAATGCACAACATAGTAATATACGGTTTACTGCAGAGTGTGAAGTTGATAATTCATTGTCGTTTCTTGATGTAAAAGTGAATAGCCTCAATGGGTTCAACACTAATGTTTTTAGGAAACCAACCTTTACTGGTTTAGGTTTAAATTTTAATTCCTTTGTTCCTGATATTTTTAAGAAAAATGCTATTAACACTCTACTGAATAGGGCCTTTGTTTTATGTTCTAATTGGAATAACTTTGATCAGGAAATTAATTTTCTTGTGAAATTTTTTTCAAATAATGGTTATCCTGTGCATATGGTTTATACTTTTATAAGGAATTTCTTAAATAAGAAGTTTCACCCATCGTGTAGGATTACTACAGTGGAAAGGGATCTTAAATATATTAAATTACCATTTTATGGCAGTATTAGCTTTTCTGTAAGGAGTCGTTTGAGGAGACTGTTGCAGCAGTGTTATCCTCAAGTAGACTTTAGATTTATTTTTGTCAACACAAATACCATAGGCTCTTATTTTAAATTTAAAGATAAAGTGCCTACCCCCTTGTGCTCAAATGTCGTATATATGTATAATTGTTCCAGCTGTAATGCTGGATATGTCGGGAGTTCCATTCGGAACTTTAAGATTAGGATACTTGAGCACCGGGGATTATCTTTTAGGACTGGATTACCATTGTCTAAACCAGCATTTTCGAAGATTAGAAACCATTGTTATGAGTTTGATCATTCTCTGCTGGAATCTAATTTTAAAATTCTGGACACTTGTATGAATGGTCAGTCAGATTTGAGAGTAATGGAATCCTTATATATAAAGGAGCTGCGGCCTCTGTTAAATAGCAACCTTTCAGCTGTTCAATTGTACACTGTATAGTGCACAGTAGGCCCTGTAATTTGATTTTTAGTTTATTTTGGTAGTTTAATTTTGTTTAGTTTACCATGTCTTTGCCCTTTCTTACTTATTTCAAGTCTTAACATTGTACATTAATATAATCTTTTATTTAGGATATCTAATACATTTTTTGGTATTTAATTTTATTTAATATTTGAGTTTTTTATATGATTTTGGTTTGTACTTTATAATTGTCGTTTATTCTGTTTGTATTTTACATACAGTTTTGTAGATTTGTGGTCATTATATAAATATTTGTTATAGTGTTTAGTATCTATGTGTTAGGTTTCAAGTTTCACTTTTGATCACTTCACGTAAGTTTAATGGAATGGTTTGTTTTAGTAGTTATAAATTTCATCTTGTAGTTTAATGGATTTTAAATTAGTTTTAATATATGTGACAGTTAATAAGTTTTATTTGTATTGATCACTTTAAGTGCGCTTAAGTGTTTTATTTTTTAAGCATTTTCCTTTTTTGAGATATATACAAGAGTTGTTATATTCTTGTAGAGCCACTAGTACGCGTAGCGTTTCGGGCAAGTCCTTAATCCTATGGTCCCTGGAATACGATCCCCTGCCGCGAAGAATCGTTTTTTCATCCAAGTACACATTTTACTGTTGCGTTAAACAGAGGCTACAGTTAAGGAATTGCGCCCAGTAAATCCTCCCCGGCCAGGATACGAACCCATGACATAGCGCTCGCGGAACGCCAGGCGAGTGTCTTACCACTACACCACGGAGACTTTCTTTGATAGGCAATTATATTCAGTATGAGTTCTTTGTTTACCAGCTATTTGATTGTGATTTCTGTTTTTTCTTTTAGATCTGATGATGAATACGAGAAGTATTCGAAACGTTATGTTTTGTATGTATGTATGTACTCACCTAGTTGTACTCAGCTAGTTGTGCTTGCGGGGGTTGAGCTCTTGCTCTTTGGTCCCGCCTCACAACCGTCAATCAACAGGTGTACAGGTTCCTGAGCCTATTGGGCTCTATCATATCTACACTTGAAACTGTGTATGGAGTCAGCCTCCACCACATTGCTTCCTAATGCATTCCATTTGTCAACCACTCTGACACTAAAAAAGTTCTTTCTAATATCTCTGTGGCTCATTTGGGCACTCATTTTCCACCTGTGTCCCCTAGTGCGTGTGCCCCTTGTGTTAAATAGCCTGTCTTTATCAACCCTGTCGATTCCCTTGAGAATCTTGAATGTGGTGATCATGTCCCTCCTAACTCTTCTGTCTTCCAACGAATTGAGGTTCAATTCTCGTAGTCTCTCCTCGTAGCTCATACCTCTCAGCTCGGGTACTTGTCTGGTGGCAAACCTTTGAACCTTTTCCAGTTTAGTCTTATGTGACTAGATATGGACTCCATGCTGGAGCCGCATACTCCAGGATTGGTCTGACATATGTGGTATATAATGTTCTGAAAGATTCCTTACACAAGTTTCTAAAGGCTGTTCTTATGTTAGCCAACCTGGCATACGCTGCTGATGTTATCCTCTTGATATGAGCTTCAGGGGACAGGTCTGGCGTTATATCAACCCCCAGGTCTTTGTCTCTCTCTGACTCTTGAAGTATTTCATCTCCCAAGTGATACCTTGTATCTGGTCTCCTGCTTCCTATCCCTATCTTCATTACATTACATTTGCTTGGGTTAAACTCTAACATCCATTTGTTCGATCATTTCTGCAGCTTGTCCAGGTCTTCTTGAAGCCTCAAGCTGTCCTCCTCTGTCTTAACCCTTCTCATAATTTTGGCGTCGTCAGCAAACATTGAGAGGAATGAGTCTATACCCTCTGGGAGATCATTTACGTATATCAGAAACAGGATAGGTCCAAGTACAGAGCCCTGTGGGACTCCACTGGTGACTTCACGCCATTCTGAGGTCTCACCCCTAACTATAACTCTCTGCTTCCTATTGTTTAGGTACTCCCTTATCCACTGGAGCGCCCTACCAGTTACTCCTGCTTGTTTCTCCAGCTTATGCATCAACTTTTTATGGGGTACTGTGTCAAAGGCTTTCCGACAGTCCAAAAAAATGCAGTCCACCCATCCTTCTCTATCTTGCTTAATCTTTGTCACCTGATCATAGAATTCTATCAAGCCTGTAAGGCAAGATTTACCCTCCCTGAACCCATGTTGATGGGTTGTCACGAAGTCTCTTCTCTCCAGATGTGTTACTAGGTTTTTTCTCACAATCTTCTCCATCACCTTGCATGGTATACAAGTTAAGGACACTGGCCTGTAGTTCAGTGCCTCTTGTCTGTCACCCTTTTTAAATATTGGTACTACATTAGCAGTCTTCCATACTTCTGGTAGGTCTTCCGTTTCCAGTGACCTACTATACACTATGGAGAGTGGCAAGTGTTACGACCCTGGGTTCTCCAGTGGAAACCAGAGGTCAAAATTGAGCTATTAAACTTCCTGGTAGCACAGTTGGGCATCTAGAATGTCAATTGTTTGTATCTTCCCTGCCAGACGTAAGACTATTATTGTTTCTCAAAGAGCATTTAAAGACTGAGCTGGGGGTTGATTATTAAATAATAACATAGGCACCAACTTTGCTTACTAATACTTTCTAATCATTCATAAAGTAACAATACGTTGCATAGGGGAAGATCTTTAATGTGCTTAGCTGCACGATCAATTAGGCTCCTCCCGGCACCACAACATGAGGGAGGCAGCTGGTGGCGAGCTCGGGCTTCTCTGTGTCTGGTGTCGTGCGGATAAGACCTACTCCGTGGCTGTATCCCTACTCTTCCCCCTTCTCCTCTTACTTATTTCCCTTACCTGAAGTTCCTGTACCCTTAAGCTAAGTACGGGGCAGTAGTGAGTGTACCTACTCTGGTAGTAACTATTGGTGAGACCTGGGGTTAGTATTTGCCAGTGTTTTGTTTACCCTAAGTGTTGCGTTTTGTATTAGGGTACCACATGGTCTCACTACCCCAAGCTGCATCCAGCTTCAGTGCTTATCCAGTAGTACTTTACCCTAGCTTGTTATTAGTGTAAACCTTGTATCCTGTCTATGTGGACCAAGGCTTTTAACGTAAGATAGTGTGGTAAAGTTATTATTATTATTGTTATTGGTGTGAGTGTATATGGGGGGTTGTTAAGGGGTTAATAAATAAGTACATGAATTACAGAGTATCTCTTCTTCCAAGGTGGGAGCGCAGTGATCAACCCTTAGACTAACATATATGGTCTTGTAGCAAGTTATTACTACTGTGGATAGTTTATTTTGGGGGCCGGGCCTTTTAGCTCTCCCATATTTGATACTCTTGTCTTCTAACTACCTATACCCCTTAATAGTACCAGTACCCCATAGAAGCCCCACTCATATCATTTGTAACAGCAAGCAAAGTGCTCCTGCACACTCTTTCAATACCCATGGTGAGATTCCATCCGGCCCAACAGCTTTTCTCACATCCAGCTCCAATTGGTGCTTCTTGACCTCATCTCTTGTAATTTCGAACCTTTCCAAGGTCACCTGGTTTGCTGCCACCTCTCCTAGCGCCGTGACTTCTCCCTGTTCTATTGTAAAGACCTCCTGGAACCTTTTGTTGAGTTCTTCACACACACCTTTGTCATTCTCTGTGTACCTGTCCTCTGTGTACCTATGTATGTATGTATGAATGTTTGCAGGTATGTATGTATGTATACATGTTTGTATGTGTGTGTACGTATCCCCAATCACGTCAAAGACTTCCCCCTCTATCATCCAGTTTAAGAGAAAAACAACTAAATACTACATAATTAACTCTTTGTAACCTACCTTACCTCCTAAATGTCAACATATGTCAGTTCAGTTCATGCTGTTGATCTTAATTAGTCCTAAGTCTTGGTTTTTAAGGTTTTCCCAGATCTTGCCCAAAATGCTATGCATATTCGTGGCTTTAGGCATAGTATATACTTGTTTTATCTTGAAATACAACATTTTACTTGTAGCTCTCAACCACTCTCAACACGACAACCACTCCCAACACCAACACCCCGTGGGAAGTAGTGGAATTTATATCTATCTTTGATCTGTAGTTGACCCCATATCCCAACCTGTAATCTATAGTTGACCCAATACCCCATCCCGCGAGCTGTAGTTGACCCCATACGCCAGCCCGTGAGCGATAGTGGACCTCACATCTATCCTGTGGGTGGTAGTGGTCCCCTTGGCCATCCTATTGGCGGTATTGGACCCCATACCCATCCTGTGGGCGGTGGTGGACCCAATATTCTCATCATGTTGGTAGTAGTGGACCCCATGCCCATCCTGTGGGCCGTAATGGACCCCATACTAATCCTGTGGGCGAAACTGGCCCCCCATTCCCATCCTGTGAGCGGTAATGAACCCAATACCCATCCCGTGGGCGGAAGTGAACCCCATACCCATCCTTTGGGTGGTAGTAAACCCCATATACATCCTGTGGGCGGAAGTGAACCACATATTAATGTTAGACATATTACACTGGGAAACAGTACTATAATGGATGCATATTTATCAAATATGTTTATGACAATAGATTAACTGTGTATACTACGGATATCCAAACTCATATATTGGGAGGCAGACTTGATTGTGTAATGGATAGAAACCTTGTGCAAGACCATATGGAATGCTCGTTAGGAAATCACTTGGTTAGTTATCACTATGCAGTTTCTGCTTCCTATGAGGTACAGTGTGATGACATCAGAGACGGAAAATGAATATTACATATGGTTAGCATAGCCACATTATTAACTGTCTTTCAAAATGGTATCAAGATTACACAATAACGAATGTAGAAGCCTTCTCCAGAGATCTCGTTGATACAATTACTACCTACTACGACACATGGGTGTGTTGGGGAACAAGCCGTAAGCCTAGCAGAAGTGGACAACACCTACCACCACACAAGTGGGTCCTTGACCCCGTAGATACCCTAGGCACCGCTCAGGGTATCCCACTGACCTTCGTACTGGATTGCACACGAGGCTTCTCACGGGGCTGCACACTGGGGGAGACCCGCAGAGGACACAGACGCGCTAGGGCCCCCGCCACCGGGCACAGGAGCAGATGCCCTCTGGTGCACATCTTTTCTTAAGACCACGTCGTCTCCCGATCAACAGGAGCAACCCCCCACTGTGGAGAGCCAACAGCAGTAGGCACAGGGTGCGACACAAAAGGTAACACAGAGCCTCCCCACAGCACCGGCTACCACGGCGGGAGACGCCGGAGCAGCATATTCTCCCACCACCCAAAACACACCACGAAGGGGAGACTAACTCGGAACCTGCCTCAAGCACCTGGAGACAGGCTGCCGGTCGTCGGAGCTATCTCCCCATCATTCCATATGACAGCAGAACTCTCCAACGGGCGCGCCTTCAAAGCCCAGCCCCTGAGAACCGCAGCCTCCACAGCCTGGGGTACCGGACCACACAGCGCAGGAAACACCCCTCGTGGACATCCAGAGTGACAGGAGACACTGTATCCAGGGACGGAACAGGCAGGGTCGGCCGAGCCGGTTCAGGCTGGGACAGGGACGATTCAGGCGAGGAAGCCAACGGCGGGGCAGGGGCCGCCCCAACCCTTACGACAACATCCACACCACCACCTACATCCACACCACCACCTACATCCGCACCTTGGCGAGCCGCAAGATCCAGCACCGGGGCAGAAGCCGGCAGGGAAGCAACACACATTCCAGCACCTGGAGACAGATCCGGAGCCGACAACGGGGGAAAATCCTCCTCCCGGAAGGGGCTAACAGGAGTGACCCGGCGCTCCTCACACCCCGTTGTCAGGTGACCCGATTGGCCGCACCTGAAACATGTCCTAGGTTGTCCTGCATGAAAGACACGAATCGGGAACCACAACAGCATGATGAAGGACGGTATAGGATCCCTGAGACGCATGGTAAGAGGGCGGTGTCCCACACCGGACCCTCTTCCCCCTCCCAGTAGGGACGGCATTCATCTTCACATGAAGGATCCGCCCAAAATGGGCAAAGTACTGACGTAGAAGGTTCTCAGGGAACTCGAAGGGCATCCCATACACAGCTTCATATGTCGTGGCACCACAACGTTCGGAGTGGGTCAATGACCCACCATCTTCAGGAAGATTGAAAGAGCTCCCATCATAGTGCACGACGAGATCCTGGTAAATCACTGAGGAACCGAACTTGACAATCACCCACCTTCCAGGAAGCAGCTGCACACCACACACAGATCCCACAGGAACATGTAGCATATTAAGTAATACCACCTCTACTACGTGGTAGGAAACATTCCCGGAAAACTCCAGGCTAATTGAGGCCTGCCTGGAGACGGGGGGCAAAGGTCCCCCATGACTGCAGACCGTCACTGCCCCAGGGGCCCCTCTGGAGAAACAAGGGACGCTAGCCACGGCAGCAGCGTCACCTAGGTCCACACCACGCCGGGTTGACAACAACTCACCATGCATTTCTTATTGCAAATAAAGAGGCGAGAGACATCTTCTTCTCGAGACTAGGTGCAGTTTGCATGAAGGGTTTACTCTCCCGATGACTGAACCAGGACAAATGTAGGGAGTCGCATTGACGTTAAGGAGAAGTCAAACTTGTTAGATGTGTCGGGCCGTAGAGAGAGGAGTAGCGACGAAAACAGAGGTGGACGTTAGTGGGAGACTCCCTGCACTGTAGGATGGGGTGTCGAGGTCACGGCGGCAGCTGATCCACGCATACGTAGCGTTGTATGCAAGACGTTAACTAATACTTCTCCGGGAACTTGTATATCGGAAAGCGTCGGCTGAGACATCTTATCTGGCACCCTATAAACAAACTCCTTCACCCGCGACACCCAGACAGTGGACGAGCCCCACGGGATCAGAAGCACCCAGGCATCCGGATAAGGGCCCAACACCAGACCCTCACAAGGCACGACCCCAGCATCCTGGACTAGGCTTCTCCCAGACCGTGGCAATGAAGGAGGGGGGAACCGCAGGGGATGCAGGCGCGGCATCGACCCCACCACAGGGCAGAGGAGCTGGGTTTCCCCGGCGCACATCTTTCCGCAACATCACAACGAAATCCCGATCATCAGGGCAACCCCCCACTTCGGAGATCCAACAGCAGATGACGCAGGAGGGGAGGCAGAGGTAGCAACTGCGGAGCCCCTCACAGCACCATCATCCACGGCGGATGATGGTGAACACCATCCGCCGCAGAACCACAGTCGCCAACACACAGACACGGCAGGCACCTCCTCCTGCCGATGCCCCCCTCCAAAACAGCAGGACCCGCATCCCCGGGAGCCGGTACCACTTCTACAAGCTGGGGCGCGACATGGACATCCACTGGGACATCCACCACACGCAGTGCGGGCAACGGCCCGTCACTCTTACACTCCGGCGCAATAACAACCTCTGGGGCCACAGCAGGTAACAGACTGGACGTATAAGGCATAGTATCCGCCTCAACAGGCAGAGCAGCAGACAAGCAATCAGGCGCCTCAGACACAGCACCCACTCCATCCTCAGAAGCGTCCGAAGTCAACAGGGGGGGAAAGTCCTCCTCACGAAAAGCATGCACCCTGCCAGTTGCACCCACGTCGCCCGCTGCAGCGAGATGACCCACACTACCACACCTATAAAAGTGCGCGGTTGCCCCCGACATAGGCAGCGGAGCGTGTAACCCAACACGGACACAGAGGACGGAACACTACTCTTCAAAGACATGGTCAGGGTGCGGGAACCGTTAAGCATCCCAGTACAGTGCCCTGCAAGTACCTTGTCCCAACGAATGCTTAGCACAGTACCAAACAGTCCAAACACAGCAGTTAGGAGATCATCGTTAAACTCGAAGGGGGCACCACGCACCGACACATACCTCAAGGTGACGCTGAGGATCACGACTTTAACAGAACATGCGACATCAGGGATGGTAAACATGCCCCTCACACCGCCCAGAAATTGCTGAAATGCAGCCTGATGGCGAAACTTGACCACGGCGCGGTTCCCCTGCAGCAGCTGGATGCCCACCAATTCCGACAACTGCACATGTAGAACATCCACCAGGGCAACACCAACCAACAAGTGGTCCACTGGCACCGTAAAAGCCAGACCAGCCGACGAGGTCCTCTTCAATGGAGGCCGGTAAGACCCCATGTCTCCTCAACAGGCGTACCACGCCCACCCGCGGGACAACACCCCCACAGCCGTCACGGACACCCTCCTCACACAGCCACTAGAGTGGAACTGGCGAGCGCTACGAACGACACGTCTGCACCCAACAGCCGCCAACGAGCCAATCCGGTCAGTGACATAAGCAACGGTATACATAATAAACATTGGGAAGAGTTCCTACAAAATATAAATGATCAAACAACACTTGTTGCAGTTTGGGAAAAAGATACGAAATATTTCGAGAAGCAACCCAACCCACTGCACCACAGCCCACTAGAACAAGCAAACATTCTCCTTGACCAATGGGCAGTAACATCTAGTTACAACTCACTCCCAATTAATATACAGCACAAACTTAATGACACACGCCCCAACAGACAACGAACCATCAGTCTTGCCTGTTCAGCCATTGACGTGTCGGATCTTAATGATGTAACTGAATGGTAATTAAATCGTGCACTAAAGATGGGCAAATCAACTGCTCCTGGAGAGGACGGTATTACTTACAGTTTACTGAGATTAGTCTCACAAGTACCGGGTAATCCAATTTTAGTGTTTTACAAAATCAGTTTAAGAGAAAGGGTATTGCCTGATGCTTGCCTGATCAGTTTTCACTGATACGATGTGTATCAGTGCTATACCGACGGTTCTGTAGAAGAAGGTGGATGATGTAAGGGATGTGCATATATTTGAACAATCTTCTCTCGTACATACAGCAATGAAGCGCGTCAATGACTGAGCAAGTACAACTCAAACCGAACTTGCAGGCATATACCTTGCCACTGAATTTTTAAAAGACAAGGACAGTTTACTTATATACTTTGACTCGCAGAGTGCACTCCTGGCATCGAACACACAACAGATTTTAAATTAAATTCCTATGGATACCATCACATGTTGGCATCTCAAGGCATGACACTGTTGATATCTTTGCAAAGACAGCCTATAGAAAACCAGTGATAGGAACTGATATGGGTGTTTCATTAGCAATGACAAAGAGAATACTTAAACAAATACGTATTGAAATCTCACCAACCTAACAAATTCACGAAGACCTGAAAGTTGTAGCATTAAACATTATGATAAATATCGTGAGGAGACATTCACATATGGTACTAATAGAACAAGAACCCGGCAATGTGATGTTATAGTGGCCAGAATACGCCTGGGATATAGACGTATCTGGCAGCTTTCTCAAAACCCAAATGTCGAGTACACAATGTGTCAACTTTGTGAAAGAGAAAACATGCACTCTCTTGAACATTATATTGTAGAATGTCCCATACTGACTGACATTCGCCCACCTGGGCTGAAGTATACTGAATTGTGTAATTACTATATGAGTACTGGAACACTTGATGATATATTGGAGTTGTCCCCAAGATTGACCATGTAATTTATCAATTATACAATGTATGTATGTGATGTAACTATATAACCTGAGCTTGTAAAAGCATCATAATCACCTTCAGTGGTTAGGTGCTTAATATCACACAGCTATCTTACTCTGTCAGAGTAGAAGAGTACATGTACATAAATGTACATGCATTTATATATATATATATATATATATATATATATATATATATATATATATATATATATATATATATATATATGTCGTACCTAGTAGCCAGAACGCACTTCTCAGCCTACTATGCAAGGCCCGATTTGCCTAATAATCAAAATTTTCCTGAATTAATATATTTTCTCCAATTTTTTTCTTATGAAATGATAAAGCTACCCATTTCATTATGTATGAGGTCAATTTTTTTTTATTGAAGTTATAATTAACGTAGATATATGACCGAACCTAACCAACCCTACCTAACCTAACCTAACCTATCTTTATAGGTTAGGTTAGGTAGCCAAAAAAGTTAGCTTAGGTTAGGTTAGGTTGATGAAAAACAATTAATTCATGAAAACTCGGCTTATTAGGCAAATCGGGCCTTGCATAGTAGGCTGAGAAGTGCATTCTGGCTACTAGGTACGACACACACATATATATATATATATATATATATATATATATATATATATATATATATATATAATATGTATGTTGTACCTAGTAGCCAGAACGTCGTACTCGGCCTGCTATGTAAGGCCCGATTTGCCTAATAAGCCAAGTTTTCCTGAATTAATATATTTTCTCCATTTTTTTCTTATGAAATGATAAAGCTACCCATTTCATTATGTATGAGGTCAATTTTTTTTTATTGGAGTTAAAATTAAGGTAGATATATGACCGAACCTAACCAACCCTATCTAACCTATCTTTATAGGTTAGGTTAGGTTAGGTAGCCGAAAAAGTTAGGTTAGGTTAGGTTAGGTAGTCGAAAAAACATTAATTCATGAAAACTTGGCTTATTATGCAAATCGGGCCTTGCATAGTAGGCTGAGAAGTGCGTTCTGGCTACTACGTACGACATATATATATATATATATATATATATGCGAACAAGCCTGAATGGTCCCCAGGACTATATGCGAATGAAAACTCACACCCCAGAAGTGACTCGAACCCATACTCCCAGAAGCAACGCAACTGGTAACTACAGGGCGCCTTAATCCGCTTGACCATCACGGCCGTCAAAAGGAAGTGATAGCCGAGGCTATTTGAGCCACTTCCCCGACGGCAACTCGGATGGTAATCTTGGGCATAGCATTTTTTTGACGGCCGTGATGGTCAAGCGGATTAAGGCGCCCTGTAGTTACCAGTTGCGTTGCTTCTGGGAGTATGGGTTCGAGTCACTTCTGGGGTGTGAGTTTTCATTCGCATATAGTCCTGGGGACCATTCAGGCTTGTTCGCATTTGTGTTCCTCACGTGTGCCCCAAAGAATGAGGTGATTTGGTGAAATGCTATGCCCAAGATTACCATCCGAGTTGCCGTCGGGGAAGTGGCTCAAATAGCCTCGGCTATCACTTCCTTTTGACGGCCGTGATGGTCAAGCGGATTAAGGCGCCCTGTAGTTACCAGTTGCGTTGCTTCTGGGAGTATGGGTTCGAGTCACTTCTGGGGTGTGAGTTTTCATTCATATATATATATATATATATATATATATATATATATATATATATATATATATATATATATATATATATATATGTCGTACGTAGTAGCCAGAACGCACTTCTCAGCCTACTATGCAAGGCCCGATTTGCCTAATAAGCCAAGTTTTCATGAATTAATTGTTTTTCGACTACCTAACCTACCTAACCTAACCTAACCTAGCTTTTTCGGCTACCTAACCTAACCTAACCCATAAAGATAGGTTAGGTTAGGTTAGGTAGGGTTGGTTAGGTTCGGTCATATATCTACGTTAATTTTAACTCCAATAAAAAAAATTGACCTCATACATAATGAAATGGGTAGCTTTATCATTTCATAAGAAAAAAATTTGAGAAAATATATTAATTCAGGAAAACTTGGCTTATTAGGCAAATCGGGCCCTGAATTGTAGGCTGAGAAGTGCGTTCTGGCTACTAGGTACGACATATATATATATATATATATATATATATATTTTAAGATAAATAGGAAAACCAGGGATATACTGAACATCTTGTTTCAGAATCTTTACTTTAAAATGCATAACGTTTCGAATACTTCTCGTATTCATCATCAGATCTAAAAGAAAAAACAGAAATCACAATCAAATAGCTGGTAAACAAAGAACTCATACTGAATATAATTGCCTATCAAAGAAAGGAAAATGCTTAAAAGACAAAACACTTAAGCGCACTTAAAGTGATCATTACAAATAAAACTTATTAACTGTCACATATATTAAAACTAATTTAAAATCCATTAAACTACAAGATAAAATTTATAACTACTAAAACAAACCAGTCTATTAAACTTACGTGAAGTGATCAACAGTGAAGCTTGATACCTAATACATACATACTAAACACTATAACAAATATTTATATAATGACTACAAATCTACAAAAAATGTATGTAAAATACAAACAGAATAAACGACAATTATGAAGTACTAATCAAAATCTTATAAAAACTCAAATATTAAATAAAATAAAATACCAAAAAATGTATTATATATCCTAAATAAAAGATTATATTAATGTACAATGGCAAGACTTGAAATAAGTAAGAAAGGGCAAAGACATGGTAAACTAAACAAAAAATTAAACTACCAAAATGAACTAAAAATCAAATTACAGGGCCTACTGTGCACTATACAGTGTACAATTGAACAGCTGAAAGGTTGCTATTTAACAGAGGCCGCCGCTCCTTTATATATAAGGATTCCATTACTCTCAAATCTGACTGGCCATTCATACAAGTGTCCAGAATTTTAAAATCAGATTCCAGCAGAGAATGATCAAACTCATAATAATGGTTTCTAATCTCCGAAAATGCTGGTTTAGACAATGGTAATCCAGTCCTAAAAGATAATCCCCGGTGCTCAAGTATCCTAATCTTAAAGTTCCGAATGGAACTCCCGACGTATCCAGCATTACAGCTGGAAAAATTATACATATATACGACATTTGAGCACAAGGGGGTAGGCACTTTATCTTTAAATTTAAAATAAGAGCCTATGGTATTTGTGTTGACAAAAATAAATCTAAAGTCTACTTGAGGATAACACTGCTGCAACAGTCTCCTCAAACGACTCCTTACAGAAAAGCTAATACTGCCATAAAATGGTAATTTAATATATTTAAGATCCCTTTCCACTGTAGTAATCCTACACGATGGATGAAACTTCTTATTTAAGAAATTCCTTATAAAAGTATAAACCATATGCAAAGGATAACCATTATTTGAAAAAAATTTCACAAGAAAATTAATTTCCTGATCAAAGTTATTCCAATTAGAACATAAAACAAAGGCCCTATTCAGTAGAGTGTTAATTGCATTTTTCTTAAAAATATCAGGAACAAAGGAATTAAAATTTAAACCTAAACCAGTAAAGGTTGGTTTCCTAAAAACATTAGTGTTGAACCCATTAAGGTTATTCACTTTTACATCAAGAAACGACAATGAATTATCAACTTCACACTCTGCAGTAAACCGTATATTACTATGTTGTGCATTAAGATACTCTCTAAATTTCTCAATATGACATTGGTCCCTAAACAACAAAAAAGTGTCATCTACATATCTCCTGTACAAGACTGGTTTAAAGGCCGAAGGACAATTATCAAGCCAATTTATTTCGTGAAAACTCAAAAAAGCATTAGCCAGTGCAGGACCTAAAGGAGACCCCATTGCTACTCCATCAATTTGTTTATAATAAATATTATTAAACATAAAGATGGAGTCTTTAAATGCTATTTCTAACAGTCGTCTGAATATTTTACTACAAAATCCAGACACTAAGTTAGTGTCAGCAAATAATTGACTTACACAGATATCAATGGTTTCCAACAGAGGAATATTAGTAAAAAGTGATTCAACATCGAAACTGGCCATTATAGTGGGAACTCAAAATTTAAAGAGGAAAGTTCTTTTACAAAATCCTGAGAATTTCTCACAGTAAATTCATTATGCGTTAATGGTTCTAATAATGGAACCAGAAACTTAGCCAGTTTATAATTAAAAGTGCCAATCGCTGATAAAATAGGACGAATCGGTATACCTGTTTTATGAACTTTAGGTAACCCATATAAGATGCCAGGCTTAGAGCCAGTTGCAAGTAATTTAGTATAATCGGCTGTTAGAAATAGCAGTTAAAGACAGTAGTGAAATATGTGACTAGAGCGACGCGCGCGCCAGCTGCCAGGTGGCACTCCTTGGAGTGCCACCTGTCGGCTGGCACTCCTTGGAGTGCCAGCCGACAGGTGGCGCGCGTCGCTCTAGTCACACCGTGTTTTGGGGGAATTTCCCGGAAGTTTTGTTTCGGACGCTCTCACCTGACAGGTGGCGGGCGCGGGTGTCTAGTCACACAGGCTTTTGGGGGAATTTCCCGGAAGTTTTGGCGTGTGTGAGGGTGTAGTGTTTGGGTATGTGGACAGGAAAGAGGGGAGGTCCTGTTGGGCAGCTGACAGGTGGCACGCGTCGCTCTAGTCACACCGGGTTTTGGGGGAATTTCCCGGAAGTTATGGCGCGTGTCGGAGGTAATTGGAGCGCGTCGCTCCAGTCCTCAGGGGTTAAGGTAAGTGCTCAGGAAAGATGAGAGTAAGTGGTAGAGTAAGTGGTAGAGTAAGAAAATAGAAGGAAGATGTAGGAAGGAATAAAAGAGTTGATCGTGAGTTAGTGTGTAGATGAGAGAAGGCAGCACGGTCTGTTACGTTGTTGTTTTTGGGAGTTGGATGGAGTTTCCCCTTCGTCTGGAGAGAGTGCTCTGGGCCATTATGTGGTTAGACAAACCCATTGACTCCCCTACAGGAAGGTCTTAAGTGGTGTTTGTAAGAAATGCATGGAAAGACACGGGACTGTTGTCTTCAGAGTGGTGATGTTCGCCCCACGGCGGGTCCTCTTACACTGGATTCGTTAAGGAAGGGGAGCGAAGTACATACGACAGACCCACACCTGTCAGCCATCAATCATTCACTCCCACCCCCATCCCCACCCGCTCCCGTACCATCAACCATTGTTCTGTGCAAAACCTTTTAGTATGTGTAAGCTCTATCGTAACGTGATCAACATGGTGAGAGCAATAACGAGGGAAAAGTAAACACATTATATAAATTTTATTTCTTTATTAAACACTTAAGCGATTTACAACGATAATAATAATAATAATAAGACTTCTTCTTGGTGGTTTAGCTAGCAGACAGTTGTAGAAAGACCTTCATTCAGTCCATCGAACCTTCCCAACACGATAGTCAAGCAGTCAATCTGTAGAAAGTGGAAAAGGTTATAAGTTTTGTTGTTGTCAATGTTGTAAACATAAATACAGACATTATTGTGTTCATCATTCAATCCTAACATAAAGTATTACTCACCGCACCATCATCCTAGCCAACTTCGTCACACAGCGTTTCACACCCAGCATCACTACCGTTTAAGCAGAATGTTTGCTTACACACAGGCATTTTCATCTGAGCGTAATTGAATTTCAACACTTTTTCATCATTCTTGCGAAAATGACCATATTTAAACGCTTCATCAAAGTGAAGCAGGACGGCCTCTAAGCCTAGTCTGCAAAAATGATATGCAAAATAAACGGCGTAATTCCCACAGAAGTAACTATTCAAGGATTGTATCCTTTTCTTCATAATATATAGGGTATAGTCTTGGAAGTAGGACATAAACTCTTCGAAATATCTTGAATACGTTCCTATTGCAGGATTGGCATAGCTGTCTAGTATAACTATCTCGCTTCTACCTTCATCCTTATTTACATAGAATGTTATCCAATGGCCCATTTTATTACGAGAACCCGACTCCAGAGTGTTGATTATGAACACCACAGGTCTTTTTTTATGTATTTTTGTCAGTATTTTCCGTACGTCATCAGCTAGGAAACATCCTAGATAGTCTACCCTATCACCTAAATTACTTCTGATAGCCTCATTTATTTCCAAACAATTCATATTAGTATTTTATCCTCGCGTATCGCAAATAACGCGACGATCCGCGTTAATGCTGATCACACCCGTTGTAGCCCCATAAACTAGAATGACTTTATTTCTAGATACTCCGCATTTAAATTCCAAAGCGATCCTCAGATTACCACTTTTTTCAATCGGGATGGTGTCATCGATATCCTCGGGTTGTAAATTAAAGGCCAGTATGGTTCCACCATTCACATATGTGTCATAAGATAATATATTGTCTTTATCGAATCCTAAGGCTTGTAATGCTGTGTAATACAACTTGGCGCAGTTATGAGGGAAGTCGCACCCAATATTGACAATATTAGTGCTATTCTGGGATATTAATACTTTACTAAGCTCGCAGTTTTCCAAATAAAGCGGGTTGCGATTATATGCACCAGACACTGCCTCCATATCAAGGATGATCATATATAAATGTTCTGGTATAACAGTCCCCCACGGCTGGTCCATTGTTATAGAGCGTTGACCCGTGCCCAATATATACGTTTTGTATAAAGTTTTATTAAAAGTATACGTAATAGGAGAGTTGTTCTGCACCATGGCTTTATTAATGGCTACTAATCCTTCAGGGTAAGGCAATACCCGATCCACCCATAGACGTGTAGACTTGATATTATATTTAAAATTAGCGTGTTCATTATCGCTGAGTATAAGCCACTTATCAGGTTGAAGTTCGAGCCGCACCCTGATGTCCACATTATCCAAAACGTATTCACTAACGGATGTGACATCCAGCATTAGTTTAAAACACGTATTCACGCCACTCGTTTTCATATCAGTCATCCGTTGCTTCTCACTAGCCGAGGCATTAGTGAAATAACCAGCTTCAATTTTACCAGGATCAACTCGGTTAAAAAACTGTGACAGTTTATCATAGCGGTTAGCCTTACACCCAGAAATTGTAGATAATAACTTTACGTATGACCAGAATGAGAATAATGAGCTAATTTCAACTACTGTTTCGTTTAAATACACAATAGCGGATTTGAATAGAGTTTGCGATAATCCATTCACCAACGATGCGTTTTTAGCATCTCCTAAAGGCGTTATTCCATCTTCTTCGGTTAGATCAATAGTCAACTCTAAAGCTATAGATGATAAATCCACCAGTTGACCATTCACTCCCTTGATGATGAATTCCAGATAAGTGTCTGTAAACTTATTATTGACCCCAGAATTCACAGGTAATACATCCACCGTTTGTCTGCTGGCAATTGTTGATTCTACCAATCGAGGGGAAAATACTTTAGGAAAGGCTTCACTAACAGCAGCTGTATAGTGTTCTAATGGCACCTGGAGGCCCAGAGCGTTATATCCGGCCATGTTCGCGCTTTAGACAACACCAACCGAGTGAGAAGAAGTTATGACAACACATCATTATATTTCGCTTTAGTAAAACGTTTGATGTTTACTAATTTGTTTGTTTGTTTATTCTTTTTCTGCACTCTTCCGCCTATCATTTGCTTCCCCACTCCTTTCAATGTTTCAATTCCGCGTTTCTTAAGAGATTGTTTGAAAGTTTGTTTGTCATTATTAATGTCGTCTAGTACGTTCTGCCCCAAGCTAAGCACAGCCGGAGCCAGAGTCCTCATGATAAAGGGCGCTGCTCGACGCGCTATCCCGCTTAAAAAGGAAAATATTCCTCCTCCTCGCGTATAACGTCTACTACTGTTGAAAATCCGTATATCATCAGTCCCTCCACCTCTAGGAGGGGTTAACAGAATGTATAATTCCTCAACAGAGGGGGGAATAAAGTGGACACGCATTTCTCCGCTTGTTTCAGACGAATGAGGAGTGGCGGGAAAGCATTGGTGTTATATACCTCCTGCAACGGGGCGTACATGCAAGACTGCTATGGTGCATCCACGTTCATCGAAATGTATGGGGTTACCATCTTGATCCCTAATAGTGATGCTGACGCTATCT
The DNA here is from genome assembly GCF_040958095.1 of Procambarus clarkii. Lineage (NCBI taxonomy): Eukaryota > Metazoa > Arthropoda > Malacostraca > Decapoda > Cambaridae > Procambarus > Procambarus clarkii. Next base: position 13,451,130 of record NC_091155.1, read on the forward strand.
ATCATGTTAGTGTTAAGACGCACATATAGTTTTTTATTGTTGCTGTTATCACTTCCATTTAGGGAGATTACATCCAAAATATTTACAGACTGGTTTCCATATCTAGTAGAAGAGATTTTATCGCAATAAACACACAGAATATCAACTCCTCCTCTAGGCATTGGCGGGAATAGGCATGTGTTAACTACACTCGAGGCATACTGACGTTTTGCGAATATGTCATATTCTATTTCTGGAACTACGCCCAACACTTTCCCAAAAGCGGTTCCAAATGATAATGTAACTCTACTGATGTTTTTATGCCCCGTTGCAGAGCTAATATTCTCATCACTAATCACAGTAGTGTACTTGTTTCGATTGGAGGAAGAATCATATTTAATAAAATGCGTTCCATATTTAGCTGAAAATTGTTTTAATGACTTTCCTAAAAAACTCAGTTTAGCATTACTTGAAAATATGGCCTCTATTTCTCTATTAATCGTGGTATTAATTTCTTTTATAGTTCCGGCTAAAACATCAGATGATAATAAATGCTTTGAATGCATGTATTTCCCCTCGCTCACTTTCTCATACGTAACGCCTACACGTATATATGCCTCAGGATTATCACGCTTAATAACGTAATGTGAAGTGGGGAGGAGTAATTTTTGTAGACACATTTCATAACTCCTCCGAGGATCTAATTCTAGCTGGTTAAACAATCGATTTTGGAAAGATGCGGGGATGTTATTGGGGAATAAATGCGTATCTGATACACTGGTGGCGTATATCACGTGAGTGTCCATCGCTCTATCTCCTTAGACCGCTTTTTGTCTAGTAAAGCCATCTACACATTACACGCTCATTTATATACACTCACCTGCTAATATACAATCCAAGAAGCTTTCCTTTTACTGTGAGGATCAATCTTGACAGTTGCCTTTCTCTTAACAGACGGAGGTTCATACACTTGACTGCTTGCCGTAGTATTACGGAATAAATCTCGCGATGTAGATGTTAGTGTGAAAAACAGTTGAGCAATGGGGAGTTTATCCGGTAGAAAAACAGATTTAAGCACAGTCATTTTATGTATAATGTCATTAATTATATGTATGCCTGATACTGGAGCCAATACATTTCCATTCAGATCCCAACGAACGATTCCAGTAGCATCATAATGGTTTAGCAAGGATCTCGCATATTCGTGATCTCTCACTTTCAACTTCAAATCTATTAAATGTTTTATGGAAGGGTTGGTATGCAGCTGAGGAGGAGGAGGAGGTGGTTTGACAGTAAGATGACGAGCAACCGCTTTCACAGTGGGGTAGGCAGGGCTGTGTGCAGCTTTCCGGTTGTCCACTATTTTACGCGGTACGAGATAAAAGGCTTTCATTTTACTTACTGAACAACCGTGTAATTAAACTAGCTGCTATTGGTAAAATAATGGATAAAATACTGCCTCCTCGTTTGCTGGTTAATATCAGTTTCTTAGTTGACACAGAAGGTTTCTTACAAGCTAGTGACCGAATAAGCAATTTATATTTTTTCAACTTTTTAACGACCTTGTCAGGCACGGGCAATTTTTTTTTTAAAAAGTTATTAAAAATTTCTGATAAACAATTTATATGTGGTTTCTTCAATTTTTCAATCAACTGCTTTCTCGAGGAATACTGAAGTTTTGATAATAGTTGGATCAATTCCTTGTATTTATAAACTAAGGGCTTCTTCATTATAAATGTAATATCTCAGCAGCATCAATCCATTGATCGAATGATCGATCATAACCTGCGTACCTAACTTTATACTGGAGTTTGCCAGAGACTCTGCGTTGTCCCAATACCTTCTCAATATTAAAGGTTTGAGGCAAATGTGTTGGTGTTAATTCTTGTTTATAGAAGCCACCATCAATTTCTTCCCCATTCAGATCTTTTAGAAAGTATAAAGGGATGTGTTGTCTCCGATCAATGCGTGTAACTGTAAAGATCTCTCGGGTGTTCTGCTGCTTAAACCCTTTCTTAAACTTGGAAATGCGATCAGATAGAGTGATGCGTACTGTATCACCAACACTCAATCGAGGAATGACAGTTCTCTTTGATTTGCTCGGGCTTTTATACATTAAATCAAATTGTTTGGCGTGTTCGCTGGGCGAGGATAGAGCGTGCACCTCCGCAGGTGTCTTCCCCTTCAATCCTCTGTGTGGGGTTAAATTATATGTTTTCACAATATCTGGTAGAGCCTGCATGTATTTTAAAGTGTTGCGCGCCGTCATAAACTTGTAAAGTTTACATTTTAAAGTACGTATGAACCGCTCAGCGATTGAAGCTTTAGTCTCCTGAGAAAATACACTATATAACTGTACTTTCCTTGCTGCCAGCATTTTTTTCATAGTGGCGTTATAAAATTCGCCACCTCGATCAGAATTAATTTTGCGCACTCCTTGAGAATGAGGTGAATCTAGAATTAAAGCTAGAGCTTTCGTGGTGCTTTTCCCATCCTTAGCGCGTAAGGGTACTACTTGGGCGTACCTGGAGAAAATATCTACGCATACGAGTAAATATTTCACTCCGTCATTATGTTTGTCCAATAAACTCATCTCGGCCAAGTCTATAGCTTGAAATAGTCGTGGTTTAGGGCTTAACACCCGACGCCGAGGGAATTTATGCGGTTGTAAATAATGCAACGTATAGGAGTCAGAGCTTTTCAGATAGTCCTTTACATCGGCTAGAGTTATACTAGAGTTAATTAATTTGGCGGCCTTATACAATCTCTGTACCCCTCCAAGCCCTCCGCTAGATGAGGGGTCGTTATATACTCCTTCCAGTACATCTTTCTTGCTCACCATTGGTAAACTATCTCATAGGGCGGTTCGTGAACAATATTACCGCGTAATGTTATCGTAGATGGAGTGTTCGAGCCCAGATCTACTAGCAAATAGCCGTAGGGTTGACTAATAACTTGCTTATATAACTCTATAAATTTCTTTGAATCCACTTTCCCAAATATTTGTCGTCCGAGTGTTTCAATTTGTGACAGGTCTCGTGATTTAACCAATATGAAATGAGAAGCATTTAAACTAATATTCCTCGAATATTTACCAGGAAAAAATATATTTTGAGTAATCAATATGACGGAAACCGTGAAATGTCGGCCCCTAGTAAACATGTCTGATACGATTTTTGAATTCGCAGACTCTGTAAAAAGGTCATCGTAGATTACTAAGATATGCGAGTCATTATCTACTCGCTCTTCCACAGGATCAATAATGGTTGAATGCTCAATCAGCTTCCCTTTAATTTGTGGATCTGATCGTAATTCAGAGTAACCTCCTCCGCATATGATTATTGAGGAGAACTTGTGCTGATACTTCCTTACAAGTTTACTGCACAAGTAGGATTTTCCGCTGTTTGAATAACCAGCAATAATAACACGAGATGGTTCTCTGAAAATATCTAGATGTTCCTCATGGATTATATCATAGGAACTGTCCATGATTAATGCTTCGTTAAGACTGCTAAAAACTAAGGAACTGAGGTGGTATTTATACAAACATAGTCATTTACAGGTGTTTATTCACATATTTTATGTACAGCAACATCATTTTTTTTTTTTTTTTTAAACTAAACATAGTTCTTACAGTTCACAAACAATGATATTAAACAGCATAGTTCTTACAGTTCACAAACAATAATATTAAACATCATATTTTTTTTAAACTAATCATAGTTCTTACAGTTCACAAACGATAATATTAAACATCCTATTCATTTAGTATACAAAGTTCTAGACATATTGGCATCCATCTTAATACTACCTAACAATTGTACAACATAAAATCTAGCGAGGGTTGAATAGTTTCTGAGCTGTAGCATCGCGTTTGCTCCAGGGATGGAATATTGGGTAGAGTCTCTGTGCTTGCTCTACTTCCTCCTCCTCCATAATCACTTCTTCCATCTCCTCCTCCTCCTCTCTCACTTCTACATCCATCTCATCATCATCATTGTTATTGGGAATATCAGGATGACCATACGCTAGGGACTGTGTGGGGCTTAAAATGTAGCGTTTATCGTCAAATGCTGACAATCCTCTGCAGGTACTGCGACATGTACAAATCTTTCCTTGCACGTTGCGTATAGATCTCGACACATACCTGATTGAAGTGTTTGTTTCAAGAGTGTGTTGAAATGAGTCATGTGAGAGTTTCTCTTGTAGATGGTATGGTACGCCCTTACACTTACAAGTGTGCTCCCCATCATGTGTGGTGAACGAATATGTTTTAGGTCTGAGAGCAATTAACTGGTTAATAATCTTAGAGCCTATTTCAGACTTGAGCAATCCTAGTTCACCTTCTCGCGCTTTAGAGTAGGATGGATGTGTGTCATTAAAATTACTAAAATCCATACAGTCGAAGAGAGGAGACTTATTCATCTCTTCAAACACATCCTGACAGTCCAGTTTAATGATGAAAGAGTCGGTGTCTGTATATAACAGACTCGCTTTATCCCCATACGCAGGTTTGACAACATCATACCAGAACTCATAGAGTCGCCTCTTAGCAATTTGAAGTATATGATAGCCCAGATACGTAGGAGTGTTGACTAGGAGAGACTTCTGCTTGATAGTACATATCACACGATCCTTACTTAACAAAAGACTCCGCTTGAAGAATGGGTTTCGAGCATGTTTCAGGAAATGACTGCGATCTGTGACCAAATAATGCTTGTTCCCATATTTAGATACATCTGTGAGACTCTTTCCATATATAGAGTTTGATACGAGTTTGAAAGCCTTTTTTTTTATCGCGCATTTGGTACTGGCTCGTTCACGAACATTGGTTTCAATGAAGTCTTTAAGGTAACTCTCCTGCTCGAATTCGTAGATGTCGTGAACTTTAGCTACTTCTAATCCAATGCGCATGAGCAACTGTAACAAGTCCAGACTAACGAGGTAATCTTTCTGAGGAAGGTGAGAAGCAATTAATTTAGTGTTGTTTTTAGGCAGTCCACGACTTTCTTCTGTAAGAATATTCTTACTGTAGGGTGAAATGTGATCCTCAGTAATGCATGTATGTGAAAGAACTAGGGGCAGTTCATCTGTATACCTAGCTACCTCAGGTCGGACCTGGAGTGTATCACACAACACCCAATACCCCTTGGTCCCGTCACATGGGATATTCTCCAAACCTTGCTCCAGCAGTACGTCACGCTCATCATGTGTCAGTTTCCGGATCCCACCCCGAGGGAGCAGTTCAGTCATACACGCCCCGTAAAGACTATTAAAGTCTAAGTAGATGATGTAGCTACTATCTTCCCCTAGATCTAAGCCTGTGTGCCTGTTCTCCACATTCGTGTACTGTCTCGTCACACTGGTGAACCCACCTCGGAGATTCCGACGAAGTAAATCATATAACATTGGGTCTGACACAACATCAAGTTGAACTTTCGATTTAAGCAAGAACGCATCCCAAGCAAATGAGGGTAAAGAAATGTAGTGTGAAATGTCTAATTTGTAGAGAGCAAGCATGGTGTCTCGCCAGACTGTGAACACATCAGCTAGCAATCCTGTGTCCACTTTGAGGTAAAGGAGCAGATACTCCCCTATGTTGCGACATTTAGCCAAATCAAAAATTTCTAAGGCTTGTTTATAATCTGTTTCTGACAACTCTTCGTCTTTTAGTGTATTGTAAAACTTATCGCGAGAAGGAAGTTGTGGTTCATCTAACACAGACATAGAGGATAAATAATCATAGCAGAATGATTGTTTACCCTTGAGCAGTTTTGGGATGGCCGCTTTATTTACCCCTTTTAACATAGCCAAAGTGAATGTGGTAGGTTTCCCACTATCAATATGATCCTTGGCTATTCTTCCTAGCGAACCGTTGAGAAGGGCTAAACTGTCCAAAAATCTTAAGTTGTTCACATCAACTTTCATAAATTTAAATCCATCCTTGGCTAATATATCTATTTCACTTCCTGGTCTATCTCTCATCTCGTTTAGGATTACTCCTAAATCATAGGAAGCGTTGTGTGAAAATGTGTATAGGAACTTGTATGAATTTACACACTGCAAATTACATCTATCACAGTACGCTGCTTCATAATTGTGGAATCTTACTGTGTGGTCGTGATGACGGACTTTGATTACATCTTCTCCGTTAAAAGGTTCATCACAGAGTTCACAGGCTGTTTTTGTCTCAAATAGTGCCTGCTGTTGCTGAGACATGTGAAGTTCATAGGATGCTAACCCCTTCTTGATTCTAGCCCATGACGCTTCTAGCGTGGTTATAAAGTGATTGACCGCATCTTTACCCAAATAAGTAACTTTCTCAACAATATTCTTCTGTCTGTCAATGATGATGTACGCATACGCCACTGCATTGTGACGTGTTTCTATCATTCCCTTAGGGTTCGAGCGGTCTAGCATGCACTCAAAGTCATAAAAGCACATGTGACTAGGACCATATCCCCGTCCATAGTTACGGAAAGTAATCTTCCTCTCTGGTGGGTAGAATTTGAGAGTCTGATGTACTTTGCATGTACTTTCATGACTCTGCATGCTATCTGCTGGGAGTGATATCAAACAACAGTGACAGAAGCTGTGATGACTTGGGATTAGATCTCCATGACCTCGTATATTACGTACATATTGGTTAAAATCCTTAATTAATACTAAATGTTGAGCTTCCAACATCAGCAATGGTATGACGTCTGTATATCCTCCTCTTCCCTTCCTAGCTAGTGTAATGTAGTGTCGTTGTCGTCTAGCATTTTCATCTCTTTCTAGTGAATAGATGAATATACTGACTATTCATTTTCTCTACCTTGTGAATATCCTCAAACGTCACTGCAGAATTGACATCTGCTGGCCATTTCATGTGTCTGAGACACCAACTAGCATTCACAGATCTAGCGCGGATATTACCTAGTCGCATTCCCTTGGCTAAACATTTATAAGCTGCAACACACTGCATAAGGCAAATATCAGCCTCTCCCTCTGGATTGAAAACCAATTTTTTCCCACGCAAGCCTTCAGGATAGTCTACATGTGAGCCTAATCTTATCGGATGTTCTATCTGTCCACAGTTAATGTAAAACCCGGTGAGCCGCTCAACCAAGACATTGGACCCTTCCTTCGCTTCCAGATACTGGGATATTTTCTCTGTCAATTCATCAGCCCAAAAATCAATAAGAGTTTCTACTTCCTCTAGAGTAATTCTCTGCCCCTCACCTCGTATGGGAAAGCCGTCGTTATTTATAGGATCCAATAGATTATCCTCCCTGTCTTGTTGTACATTTAAATTTCTCACAATTAGAGTGATGTCTGGGTAAATTAGGAGGAATGGGTGTCGTGGAGAGAAGAGGGCGCGTATCTCATTAATGAAAAAATCCCTATATGTTCTCAGATAGAGTCCTGGTGAGGTGTTAACATGTTCTGGTATGGAGAATGAAAGCCGGACATAACTGCCGTTATAGTTATCAATTCGATCCAGCAGCTGGGGTTGAATTTCTAGGGCAGGTGGAGGAGAGGGGGAAAGAGGTGGAGGGGGTGAAGGGATGGGGCTGGGAGGGGTGGGGGGTGGTGATAACCCTCCCCCTCCGAGATGAATGGGTGAGACCGCTGGCTCAGCTACTACGCCAGACGGTGCTAACAAGTCAGAATTGACAGACGCTGGCTGGTCAAGGTCACGGTCTGCTGAGCTGTCGTCTGAGTCACTGTCTGAGATGAAAATGGTACGATTCTCACCACTGCTGCTGCTGCTGCTGCTGTTGCTGTCATAGCTGTCGCCGATTGATTGGGGTATGGGGCTGGGGGAGGAACGGGGGGTTGAGTGTGCGGGTGAACGAGTCCTCCTCCTCCCCTCCCTGTGAGAGCCGGAAGTGGCTACTGTCCGCCCTGCTGTGTCACTCTCACTACCACTGCTGCTGCTGCAGCTGTCGCTGGATGCCAAATCTATGCACAGCGGTGTGTCGTCTGTAAAAAAAGAAAACATATTATCTCTAGAAAGAATGAAAGCGTATATATTATGAGGTATGGGAACAGACTAGGGGGATTAATATGATTAGGAAATAGACTGAAATCGGACAGTAATAACTTACTTATGGCCTGGTGAAGGGGTTGAGCAGGTGAGTGGGTATGAATTCGTAACATCGTGTTAACAGGGGGCGATACGGTCTCGTAGCCCTCCATCTGTCGGGGTGGGTGACCTTGATGAAGGGGTGGGGGGTGGCCGCGAGTGAGATGTGCACTCCTTAGCTCAGTGTGTGAGGAATGGGGTATAGGCTCGATGACGTCGATCTGTTCCCTCCGTCGATTGAGGTATGGATTATAACCTGAAATGGAACAAATGATATTCAGCATGGGTGAATGGGGAAAAAATATGATTATTATTATGCATGTGTGTTCGCTTGCAAGTGGATGAAATACAGATACGAGAAGTATATTTTTATATGCTACCTACGTTTATGTGAAGTTTCATTCCGGCGATGACCTCCTCGCGGGACAGGTGAGCAATAAGGACACTTCACGGTTTTGTAAACTGAAATTGGAAAGAACATATTTAACTGTGTGGAATGTAATAGCCCGAATGAGAAAATATTCTCACACTATAGTAGTTTACACGCGATATTTCACCTGTGGATGTCATAAAATGAACTGTGGAATATTAAATATGAATAACACTCACGGTTATCACAGAAAATCTGCTGACATCGCTTGCATTTGATGTCGTAATGTCCTAGGGGCGGTTTTTCACAGCTAGCGCATTGCAGTCGACACAGTTGATTCGGTGATGGAATATAAAACACTCCGCATTTCATGCATGCTGTAGAGCTTCGCCTTTCCATGACATGGAGCTGTATGACGCGTGTGTAGCGGATGAAGTCTCGCAGGGAACTGACGGGGCGTTTGTGTGTGAGGGGAGTGAAACGACCTGGGTCAAATGAGAAGTGATTGATGGGTGACAGGTGAGGGTCTGTCTGTCGGCAGGAGTAAGTACCTCGCGCCTCCTTACCGGAATCCACAGTGTATGGGAAGGCGTCGTGGGACGAACATCTCCATTCTTCTAAAGACAACGAAAACCTTTTAGACAAATGGTCCCCCAGTTCCGCTGGAGAGTGCTCTCTCACCCCTCAACACTTGCGATTTCCTGTAGGGGAGTCAATGGGTTTGTCTAACCACATAATGGCCCAGAGCACTCTCTCCCGACGAAGGGGGAAACTCCATCCAGCTCCCATCCCAAAACAACATAACAGACCGTGCTGCCTTCTCTCATCTACACACTAACTCACGATCAACTCTTTTATTCCTTCCTACATCTTCCTTCTATTTTCTTACTCTATCACTTACTCTACCACTTACTCTCATCTTTCCTGAGCACTTACCTTAACCCCTGAGAACTGGAGCGACGCGCTCCAATTACCTCCGACACGCGCCATAACTTCCGGGAAATTCCCCCAAAACCCGGTGTGACTAGAGCGACGCGCGCCACCTGTCAGCTGCCCAACAGGACCTCCCCTCTTTCCTGTCCACATACCCAAACACAACACGCCAAAACTTCCGGGAAATTCCCCCAAAAGCCTGTGTGACTAGACACCCGCGCCCGCCACCTGTCAGGTGAGAGCGTCCGAAACAAAACTTCCGGGAAATTCCCCCAAAACACGGTGTGACTAGAGCGACGCGCGCCACCTGTCGGCTGGCACTCCAAGGAGTGCCACCTGGCAGCTGGCGCGCGCGTCGCTCTAGTCACATATTTCACTACTAAAGACTCCATCTTTATGTTTAATAATATTTATTATAAACAAATTGATGGAGTAGCAATGGGGTCTCCTTTAGGTCCTGCACTGGCTAATGCTTTTTTGAGTTTTCACGAAATAAATTGGCTTGATAATTGTCCTTCGGCCTTTAAACCAGTCTTGTACAGGAGATATGTAGATGACACTTTTTTGTTGTTTAGGGACCAGTGTCATATTGAGAAATTTAGAGAGTATCTTAATGCACAACATAGTAATATACGGTTTACTGCAGAGTGTGAAGTTGATAATTCATTGTCGTTTCTTGATGTAAAAGTGAATAACCTTAATGGGTTCAACACTAATGTTTTTAGGAAACCAACCTTTACTGGTTTAGGTTTAAATTTTAATTCCTTTGTTCCTGATATTTTTAAGAAAAATGCTATTAACACTCTACTGAATAGGGCCTTTGTTTTATGTTCTAATTGGAATAACTTTGATCAGGAAATTAATTTTCTTGTGAAATTTTTTTCAAATAATGGTTATCCTGTGCATATGGTTTATACTTTTATAAGGAATTTCTTAAATAAGAAGTTTCACCCATCGTGTAGGATTACTACAGTGGAAAGGGATCTTAAATATATTAAATTACCATTTTATGGCAGTATTAGCTTTTCTGTAAGGAGTCGTTTGAGGAGACTGTTGCAGCAGTGTTATCCTCAAGTAGACTTTAGATTTATTTTTGTCAACACAAATACCATAGGCTCTTATTTTAAATTTAAAGATAAAGTGCCTACCCCCTTGTGTTCAAATGTCGTATATATGTATAATTGTTCCAGCTGTAATGCTGGATATGTCGGGAGTTCCATTCGGAACTTTAAGATTAGGATACTTGAGCACCGGGGATTATCTTTTAGGACTGGATTACCATTGTCTAAACCAGCGTTTTCGGAGATTAGAAACTATTGTTATAAGGTTGATCATTCTTTGCTGGAAACTGATTTTAAAATTCTGTACACTTGTATGAATGGCCAGTCAGATTTGAGAGTAATGGAATCCTTATGTATAAAGGAGCGGCGGCCTCTGTTAAATAGCAACCTTTCAGCTGTTCAATTGTACAGTGTATAGTGCACAGTAGGCCCTGTAATTTGATTGTTAGTTCATTTTGGTAGTTTAATTTTTTGTTTAGTTTACCATGTCTTTGCCCTTTCTTACTTATTTCACGTCTTGACTTTGTACATTAATATAATCTTTTATTTAGGATATATAATACATTTTTTGGTATTTAATTTTATTTATTATTTGAGTTTTTATAAGATTTTGATTAGTACTTCATAATTGTCGTTTATTCTGTTTGTATTTTACATACATTTTTTGTAGATTTGTAGTCATTATATAAATATTTGTTATAGTGTTTAGTATGTATGTGTTAGGTATCAAATTTCACTTTTGATCACTTCACGTAAGTTTAATAGACTGGTTTGTTTTAGTAATTATAAATTTCATCTTGTAGTTTAATGAATTTTAAATTAGTTTTAATATATGTGACAGTTAATAAGTTTTATTTGTAATGATCACTTTAAGTGCGCATTAGTGTTTTGTCTTTTAAGCATTTTCCTTTCTTTGATAGGCAATTATATTCAGTATGAGTTCTTTGTTTACCAGCTATTTGATTGTGATTTCTGTTTTTTCTTTTAGATCTGATGATGAATACGAGAAGTATTCGAAACGTTATGTTTTTTAAAGTAAAGATTCTGAAACAACATGTTCAGTATATCCCTGGTTTTCCTATTTATCTTAAAATTAAGATTCCCGATGGGAACATCGATCATATATATATATATATATATATATATATATATATATATATATATATATATATATATATATATATATATATATATATATATATGTCGTACCTAGTAGCCAGAACGCACTTCTTGGCCTACTATGCAAGACCCGATTTGCCTAATAAGCCAAAATTTCCTGAATTAATATATTTTCTCTAATTCTTTTCTTATAAAATGATAAAGCTACCCATTTCATTATGTATGAGGTCAATTTTTTTTAGTGGAGTTAAAATTAACGTAGATATATGACCGAACCTAACCAACCCTTCCTAACCTAACCTAACCTATCTTTATAGGTTAGGTTAGGTTATGTAGCCGAAAAAGTTAGGTTAGGTTAGGTAGGTTAGGTAGTCGAAAAACAATTAATTCATGAAAACTTGGCTTATTAGGCAAATCGGGCCTTGCATAGTAGGCAGAGAAGTGCGTTCTGGCTATTAGGTACGACATATATATATATATATATATATATATATATATATATATATATATATATATATATATATATATATATATATATATATATATATATGTCGTACCTAATAGCCAGAACGCACTTCTCAGCCTACTATTCAAGGCTCGATTTGCCTAATAAGCGAAGTTTTCATGAATTAATGTTTTTTCGTCTACCTAGCCTACCTAACCTAACCTAACCTAGCTTTTTTTGGCTACCTAACCTAACCTTACCTATAAATATAGGTTAGGTTAGGTTAGGTAGGGTTGGTTAGGTTCGGTCATATATCTACGTTAATTTTAACTCCAATAAAAAAAATTGACCTCATACATAGAGAAAAGGGTTGCTTTATCATTTCATAAGAAAAAAATTATAGTAAATATATTAATTCAGGAAAACTTGGCTTATTAGGCAAATCGGGCCTTGAATAGTAGGCTGAGAAGTGAGTTCTGGCTACTAGGTACGACATATATATATATATATATATATATATATATATATATATATATATATATATATATATATATATATATATATAAATGGAAATGTTCGTTTGTTTAAAATCGCTAATCTCCGAAAGTTCTTCACCGATTGCTTTGAAATTTTCACACAACGTTCCATTCGCATCCGAGCAAGTTTTTATATACATACTATATAGATGTCACGTCTGTGACGGTAAAAAAAACATTTCTGAAAAACTTTTTCCTGTGTTTTTCTTGTTAGGGAATCTTCGAAACCTCTTTACCGATTGCTTTGAAAATTTGACACAACGTTGCATTCGAATAGCCGCGTCCTTTTATATACCTACTATATACATACCTCACCTGTGGCAGGAAAAAGCAAGTTTTTTTTTAAAACAGTGCCATCTGTTGAACGTAAGAGCAACACACGCTGTAATCTTCGAAAGTTCTTCACCGATTGCTTTTAAATTTTGACACAACGTTGCATTCGAATAGGCGCGTCTTTTTATATGCCTACTGTAAAGATGCCACACCTGTGACAGGTAAAAACATGCGTTTTTGAAAAACAGTGCCATCTGTTGCACATAATAGGAACATGCATGTGTTACTAAATATGTCACGAAATCCATTTCAGTGTTTCCGATTGCATTGATAAATTTTACTTTCATAGATTTTGATTTATTTTAATTTTATTGAATTATTTTGTGTAACATTGTATTGGAATTGAGCTGTGTTGTTTACCATACCATTCATTTCGTAAATATAGGTATAGATGCCACACCTGTGACAGGTAAAACTATGCTTTTTCTGGAAAAACAGCGCCATCTGTTGCACGTATGAGCATCACACATGCTATACTAAATATGTTACAATTCCATTTCAATGTTTCTGAATGCACTGATAGATTGAATTTTCATAGATTTTGATATATTTTCATTTTGATTTAATTATTTGGTGTGAATTGCATTGGAATTGAGCTGTGTTGTTTACCATACTGTTCATTTTGTGAGTATAATTTATTTTTTATTTTTTCATATTTTCATTTCATTTTTTAACTGTTTTTCTTATATTTCAGTGATTAGAACATCAGATCACTTGATGTTCCCAATTTTCTGATGGGAACATCGGACCATTTGGGAAGGCATCGGACTAGGGAGTTGGGAATGGTGGGGATGACGAGGGGACGGAAGTGAGAGATGGTGGGGAGGACGAGGGGACGGAAGTGAGAGATGGTGGGGAGGACGAGGGGACGGGGTGAGTTTGGGATGGTCGGGACGAGGGGACGGTGGAGTGGGGAATGGTTGGGAGGCCGAGGAGATGGGTGAGGAGGGGGGAATGGTGGGGAGGACTGTGGTACAGGGAAGGTTGCTGTGGCTCACCAACGCGTGGCCGGGTACTGCTAATATATATAATATATATATATATATATATATATATATATATATATATATATATATATATATATATATATATATATATATATATATATATATATATATATATATATATATATATATATATATATGTGTGTGTGTGTGTATCACGAAAATAAACACGTGATTAAGAATGTGACAATGTCAGACCACGGAGGAAAAATGAAACAGGAATTTCCTTAAGTACTTTCGTATATTAAATACATCCTCAGAAGGTCCTTCTGAAGATGTATTTAATATACGAAAGTACTTATGGAAATTCCTGTTTCATTTTTCCTCCGTGGTCTGACATTGTCATATATATATATATATATTATATATATATATATATATATATATATATATATATATATATATATATATATATATATATATATATATATATATGTCGTACCTAGTAGCCAGAACGCACTTCTCAGCCTACTATGCAAGGCCCGATTTGCCTAATAAGCCAAGTTTTCATGAATTAATATGTTTTCTCTAATTTTTTTCTTATGAAATGATAAAGCTACCCATTTCATTATGTATGAGGTCAATTGTTTTTTATTGGAGATATAATTAAGTAGATATATGACCGAACCTAACCAACCCACCTAACCTATCTTTATAGGATAGGTTAGGTTAGGTACCAAAAAAAGTTAGGTTAGGTTAGGTTAAGGTTAGGCAGTCGAAAAACAATTAATTCATGAAAACTTGGCCTATTAGGCAAATCGGGCCTTGCATAGTAGGCTGAGAAGTGCATTCTGGCTATTAGGTACGACATTATATATATATATATATATTGTGACGATAATCTCCTTCAAGAGATTGAGCCTGCTCTTCCCTTCATAATTACGTCGTCACAATTATATAAAAGACTATGGAAGAAATGTCCAACAACGACAACAAACACCAGCAAGGCTTGCCAGGGTGAGCAGAAACGTATGCAACCAGCCACCTGTTCGAACTCCAACCACCAAACTACCCGTTGATCGCTACGACTCCGCTGATTGGTCGCCGGTCTGGCTGCACCTGCCTCGCCCCCCCCCAATACTACCTGATGTCTGGGGTCGCCCCAACATCAGTCTTCAGAATGTTCCGTGCTTTCGTAGCCAGCACTCCTCCCAGCTAGACGTTAGCGTGTACTGAGAGAGGTGGTGGCTTTAAGCCAATATTCCAGCACCTCCCACTTAAACTTTTGTGTTGCACTTCTTGTTATTTTGCCTTAACGTAACTTTTCATTGTGTCATTTAAGTATTCTTATTATTTTGATTCATTGATTTTATTATACATATTTGTTTGTGCATTATTTTCATGTTTTGATTTATTTAACGTAATTAAAATTTCATTGTTAAAGTTTTACTTGTGTTTTGTGTGTCTTCTCCTTACCTTACCACAGACGAAGTTCCAGTTTTTCTATTTTTTTTTATAACTATGTGACGAGGCCATACCCCTAGCCTTAAACAGCCGAACACCAACGCGTTACCGTCACAAGTTATATGGGGGCCTGTCCTAGGAGCTTCACTCAGGTACTGGTGCCAAGTGGTAATTTATGGTAAGCGTATTTAACTCTGTTAACGTAGCTTTACTATTTTTCATTCAATTTCATTTTTTATAAGGTGCGGTGTATTGTGCATTACGAGAGTAACATATAGTGAAGGTGAGACAACTTTGGATTACGTGGTGACTGTAGGCCTCAGTCATACTCTTAATTGGTCATCTCTCCCTCCATGTTATTACTCGTATTTACCATCTATGTCCCTTGAATATTTCTCATTCTGACAGATCATCATATTGGTACCCTGGTACTGTGGTCTGCCCCGGGTCAAGAGTACCCAATCTTCTGCAATCTGACTGTAGGAGGACAAAGAGGGCCATAGTTCCTCTAGCTCGAACTTTAGTTGCTGAATTGGGACCTCAGCAGCAGTTCTCGTCACCAGTTGACACCTCGCACCCCTACACGTCAGTCAGAGATGATGATACATACAACGGTAGGGAATTAGCTTATTTTTTCAGAGCACAAAAGTTCGCTAATTCTGTAAGTATCATATTAAATTCAGTGGGAAAAACTTGCTTTATGTCCTTTAGAGACTTGGCAAGGTATGCCTACATCCTTGGACTACCAATTTTACTTTTGAAGCATTTAACTGTTTCATTTGTTTTCGAAACTTTGTTTCATTTGTTAGTAGGATTTTCTTGCCCTTATTCTCTTACATGAGTACCGGGTACAAGATTTCCTGCGCCCTTGATTTAATTTAATATCTTTCACTTAACGTTAATTGTTAAAGATCACACAGGATAGGTACCAGTTGCCACGTTGTCCTGTTTCTGACATTTCATTATTGAACATTCGTGTACCTTTATTTGCTAATTTCACCATGTTTCGTCTCCAAACTTTCCGTGCAAATCCAGCAGGTGAAATAGGGACTTTAAGTCGTGCCAAGAGGACTGAACTACAAACTCTTGCACATGAGTATCAACTAGAAGTTCCCTACCAAGCCAACAAAAATGACCTACACAACCTGTTGCTGGATTACTATTTAGAGCAAGGTAAGATAGACTCTGAAACTCATGAAACTTACTATATTGCAGATAAACCTGACTTGGCAACGCTGAAACTCAAACTAGAACTGGCAAAGATTGAAGAACGAACAGCTGCCATACGAAGGGAAGAACACGAACGCGAAGCCGCTTTGAGGAGAGACGAACAAGAACGCGAAGCTGCTTTGAGGAGAGAAGAACACGAACGCGAGGTCGCATTACTCCGTGAACGTGAAAGAGTACAGCTTGAAACACTCCAGGAGCGGGAACGCTTACAGCTTGAAACCAAACAACGCGAGTTGGAAATACAACGCGAACATGACAAGCAACAAGCGACTCTGGCTCTAGAGTGTCGTCAACGCGAAATCGCCTTGGAAACTTCACACTTCACTCAACGCCAGCAAGCTACTGCCAATCTTCCCGTCAGTTTTAATATATCACATGCAAGTAAGTTAATGCCATCCTTTGTAGAAGCAGAAGTTGATGTGTTCTTTACCACCTTTGAAACCCTTGCTAATCAACTCAGTTGGCCTGTCGACCAATGGGCCACACTTCTCAGAGTCCATCTTACAGGTAGAGCTGCAGTCACACTCAGTACTTTGGCGTCTGAGAATGACTACTACACTCTGAAACAAGCAGTGTTGGACGCCTACCTCCTCTCTACTGAAAGTTATAGAAGGAAATTCCGTGACCACCTGAAGGCAAGTACCACTACCTTCCTCGAGTTTGCTAACACGAAACGGAGGTATTTCATGAAATGGCTGGAAGCAGCACATGTCTCTACTTTTACAGAACTCGTCAACCTGATGCTTGTTGAAGAATTCTTGAGACGTGTGCCGCCTCCTGTCCGCCTCTACTTAGCAGATAAAGAAGAAACCGACTACCTGAAGTGTGCTAAGTCGGCTGACACTTACAGCCTCATCCACCGGCTGACACCTGAACCATCCTCCAGTAAGAAGTCGTGGTACAGTTACGAGAAGGTGAGCCCCGATCAAGCTGGTTCACAACTGTACTGCAAGTATTGTAGACTCTATGGACATACCATAGACAAGTGTGGTAAGTCTCAATACAAGGGAACCACTGACCAACAACGACCCAAACCAACTCCTCCTAAGTCCGGTAAGCCTGTGATGAATGTTGGTGTTGATGTTAATGATCTTTCTCTTTTCAGTAACCACCTGTATACTGGAACTGTCTCTGCCAACGGTTCAAATCCGGAGGGACGTTTCAAATTGAAGATCTTGAGGGACACAGCGGCTCTACAATCGATCATCTTGAAGTCTGCTGTGCCCAACATAGTCTACACCGGGGAAACAGTCTTCATCACTGACCTCACTGCTACCACTCCATACCCTCTCGCCAGAGTCCACCTGGATTGTCCCTACGTGAACGGGGAAGTCCAAGTCGCCGTCAGGGAAAAGCCTTTTCCCATGCCTGGAGTGCAACTTCTCCTAGGCAACGACTTGGCAGAAGACCTGCAACCGACCAACCTGATCGTCATGGACAAACCCCAGGTGTGTAACTCTGTGCCAATAAATCCTATTCTCGAGTATGTTCCAGCAGAGGTTCAAGAGAGTGATGAAGTTTCTCCTCCGGTTCTCGTGACCACCCGTGCACAAGCTGCACGTCCACAGCCAGCTGACTCTACTGCCACCGCTGTCCCTCAAGACCCTCAGAAACTACCCCCGCATCTGACCAAGTTGGAGTTCCGTAAGTTGCAGAGGGAAGATCTTACTTTAACACCATTGTTTTTCCAGGCTGAGACTCAACCCGACAGTATTCCTGGGTTCTTCCTAGAGAACGACTTGCTCTACCGCAGATATAGACCCAGTAAACTGAAGGAGGAGGACGATTGGGCCAACACCGAACAACTTGTGATTCCCACCAGCCTGCGGCCCACTATTCTACACCTGGCCCATGGAGCATTCTCCCACTACGGCTTCAACAAGACTTACCATGGGATTCGTCAAGACTACTACTGGCCAGGTATGGTAAACAACGTCAAACAGTACGTAAAACAGTGTCATACATGTCAGATGGCAGGCAAACCGAACGTCTCCATTCCCAGAGCACCACTGATTCCCATACAGGTGCCTGCGGAACCTTTCCACAGACTCATAATAGACTGTGTTGGTCCTTTACCTCGGACCAGTTCAGGTAACGCCTACATCCTAACCATCCTGTGTCCTACCACCAGATTTCCCATAGCAGTTCCAGTGAAGAACATCACGGCTGCTACGGTTATCAAACATCTATTGAAGATCTTCACTCAATACGGATTTCCCAGGGAGATTCAAAGTGACTGTGGCACCAACTTCACCAGTGATCTCTTCAAAAGGACACTGGAGGAGTTCAACATCAAACAGGTATTGTCCAGCCCCTATCATCCTGCTTCACAGGGTTCTCTTGAACGTAGTCATCAGACCATCAAAGCACTCTTGAAAAAGTTTTGTAGTGAAACCTCAAAGGATTGGGATAAGCAGATTGACCTAATAATGTGTATTTTCAGAAGTCTCCCCAATGAGTCCCTAGGAGTATCTCCTTATGAGATGCTCTACGGCCGTAAGTGCCGTACTCCCCTTAAGGCTTTCAAAGACTCTCTCAGAGATGCCACCTTCAGTGAGCATCAGAATGTGCCCCAGTTTCTTCAAAACCTTCAACACATTCTAGAGAGAGTCCACCGCTTTGCTCATGATAATCTATTGAAAGCCCAGGTGAGAATGAAGACTCATTACGACCAGACCAGCAAAGTAAGAAAATTCAAGCCGGGAGACTTCGTCCTTGCTTATTTCCCTATCCCAGGTTCACCTTTACAAAACAAATTTTCAGGACCCTACTGCGTCAAAGAGTGCAGAAGCAACAACACATACGTCATAGAGACTCCAGATAGGCGGCGGAAGACCCAGCTGTGCCACGTCAACCTCCTGAAGCAATATAATGGTACTCCTCCCACTGTCTTGATTAATTGTTCTACCTTCACAGAACCCTACATCCACAGTGAGACAATCCCGGATTCTTCTCCCGAAAGCACTGACAAGGAGTCGGCGCTTTCTAATTCCAAAATCCTTAATGATCTTCCCAAATGCTTTCAGGATAATAATCGTGCTCCTATGCCCTCTTCTAATTCCACTCTCACCTCGTCAGATAAGCCCTACATCCTCCATGTCGACGCCAATGGTACCGACGATGGTGGCGTCGTGATGCAGCAACGAGGCGAGAAGAATTCACCTGTCAGCGACTACTGCTACAAGGAACGACGGAACAATTGGCAAGGAGCTACTCTTCCTCATCCTGAAGCTTCAGCACTTCACTCCACACCTGAAAAGTGCTCGGTCCACCATCAATACGGACCACACCACCCTACACCTCCTGCAGCATGCCCACTTCTCATCTCAACGTCTTCTACTATGGGCTTGCTACCTGCAGAAATTCAACCTGGAGACACGCTATACCAAGAGTCTGACAACATCTTAGCCCATGATCTCTCCAGAGTTTATGAAGTAGAAGCAACTCCATCCATTACTCCACCACATAACGACGTACTTCTTCCAGAACCGCAGGCTTCGGGGGAGAGTTGTGACGATAATCTCCTTCAAGAGATTGAGCCTGCTCTTCCCTTCATAATTACGTCGTCACAATTATATAAAAGACTATGGAAGAAATGTCCAACAACGACAACAAACACCAGCAAGGCTTGCCAGGGTGAGCAGAAACGTATGCAACCAGCCACCTGTTCGAACTCCAACCACCAAACTACCCGTTGATCGCTACGACTCCGCTGATTGGTCGCCGGTCTGGCTGCACCTGCCTCGCCCCCCCCCAATACTACCTGATGTCTGGGGTCGCCCCAACATCAGTCTTCAGAATGTTCCGTGCTTTCGTAGCCAGCACTCCTCCCAGCTAGACGTTAGCGTGTACTGAGAGAGGTGGTGGCTTTAAGCCAATATTCCAGCACCTCCCACTTAAACTTTTGTGTTGCACTTCTTGTTATTTTGCCTTAACGTAACTTTTCATTGTGTCATTTAAGTATTCTTATTATTTTGATTCATTGATTTTATTATACATATTTGTTTGTGCATTATTTTCATGTTTTGATTTATTTAACGTAATTAAAATTTCATTGTTAAAGTTTTACTTGTGTTTTGTGTGTCTTCTCCTTACCTTACCACAGACGAAGTTCCAGTTTTTCTATTTTTTTATATAACTATGTGACGAGGCCATACCCCTAGCCTTAAACAGCCGAACACCAACGCGTTACCGTCACAATATATATATATATATATATATATATATATATATATATATATGTGTGTGTGTGTGTATATGTATGTGTATAACGTATATGTTGAAGCTGATCAGAATCACATTTCACCTTTGTAAATGCACATTAATGACACTATGTAAAAGACACATTGAACACTTTATGTAGGGCAGACGTAACTCTGCGTATCTATATATTTATGTCTGTCTGTAGGTTACATTAGCATTTTAAAATCACTACAATCACCTTCTGTGGTTGATTGTTCAATAAATCCCTAGACAATATGTTTAACAGATCACTAACCTTGTTCATGGAGGACAGAAGAAAATTCGCCGGCGACGAGTCAGAATAACGTGGCTAAAGTATGTTGATCAAACCACACACTAGAAGGTGAAGGGACGACGACGTTTCGGTCCGTCCTGGACCATTCTCAAGTCGATTGTGAATGGTCCAGGACGGACCGAAACGTCGTCGTCCCTTCGCCTTCTAGTGTGTGGTCTGGTCAGCAGAAGAAAAATATATGGTGGTTAGCATTGTAAATGTGTGGCCACGTCTGTGGAAGAAAAAAAATCCCGTGAGCGGTAATGTTCATCATGGCCATCCTTTGGGCTGTAATGGACCCGATGACCATCCTGTGGGCTGTAATGGACCCCATGACCATCCTGTGGGCGGTAATGGACCCCATGACCATCCTGTGGGCGGTAATGGACCCCATGACCATCCTGTGGGCGGTAATGGACCCCATGACCATCCTGTGGGCGGTAATGGACCCCATGACCATCCTGTGGGCGGTAATGGACCCCATGACCATCCTGTGGGCGGTAATGGACCCCATGACCATCCTGTGGGCTGTAATGGACCCCATGACCATCCTGTGGGCTGTAATGGACCCCATGACCATCCTGTGGGCGGTAATGAACCCCATGGCCATCCTGTGGGCGGTAATGGACCCCATGACCATCCTGTGGGCGGGAATGGACCCCATGACCATCCTGTGGGCGGGAATGGACCCCATGACCATCCTTTGGGCTGTAATGGACCCCATGACCATCCTGTGGGCGGGAATGAACCCCATGGCCATCCTGTGGGCGGTAATGGACCCCATGGCCATCCTGTGGGCGGGAATGGATCCCATAGTCATCTTGTGGGGGGGTAGGTATTGGATCCCATATCCATTCTGTGAGCAGTAGTGGACCCCATACACATCATGTGGGTGGTTGTGAACCCCATACCAATTCTCTGGGCAGTAATGGACCATATGCCCATCCTCTGGACGGTAGTGGACCCCATACCAATCCAAAAGGTGGTAGTAGCCCCCGTACCTATCCAAAAGGTTGTAGTGGACCTCATACCTATCCAAAAGGTGGTAGTGAACCCCAAACCAATCCAAAAGGTGGTAGTGGACCGACATAACTATTTAAAAGGTGGTAAATGGCCTAATACCTATCCTTTTGGGTAGTAATGGACCACATAAACATCGCGTGATTTGTTTTGGTCCCAATACCCATCCTGTTTCAATAGTATTACTCTATTTCTCTCTCATCTATCCTTATCTCAATTATGGTATTTGTGCTTGGGGTTCTTCAACCCAAAATAATCTACGTCTCCTAATTATTCAACACAAAACTGCTGTAAGAACTATGTCAAACTCTGGCCTCAGACAGCACTCGGTACCCTTACTTAACTCTTTGAATATGTTAGATATTAAGTCACTGCACATCCTCTCATGTGTACTTTATATATTTAAAATTCTGAACTGTAATGTCAATCCTGACCGTAAAAGCTTCCTAGAAGGTTGTAACAGAACCCATGGGCACCACACCAGAAACAAATTCCTATTTGATATTCCAAGAGTGCGCCTTAACCAAACTAGAAATGCTCTACAAATCAAGGGACCCAGAATGTGGAATGACCATCCCAACCATGTCAAAGGCTGTACTTTTCTCAACCAGTTAAAGATAAAAAACTAAGTACTACCCAATAAACTCCATGTAACCTACCTTACCCCCTAAATGTCAACCCATGTCTTGCAATTTTCAAATAATACTACTTGCAAAAAAACTAGTTCTGAGCTGCGGCTTTTCATTACTGCAAGATGCCCCGCATACGCATTAACGTGGCGTCAGTACCTGATCTAACAAAATTACCGGGAGTGTCGTACACACTGGCCAACAGAAATGTCAAGTTTAGACACACACGCACTATCACGGCAGACAACATCCATCATATTTCTCACCTTAAGATTACAACTCCTTTGTTGAATGCCATATCTTTTGACACCGACCCACTACCTCAGGGCTCAGGCTCCAACACAATAGCAGAACCAAACACTAGGGGACGTTCAGGGGCCATCAACCGATGGGAATGCCTCCGCTGCCTCTGGAAGTGCAGCTACACGCAGTCACACCAGACGTAGGTCTCCTCCTCATATTACCCATGGTTTGCATAGTTCTGGTTTTCAGAGACAAGGACTCTTTCCACTAAGGGTTCGTCTCATTCCACTCGTCATCCAGTTCGAAGGTTGTCAGCTAGCTCTCAAGTTTCTGATTCGGATGACTCCACGTCTCCTCGACAGTGGAACAGTCATGGTCGAAGGAATAATTCGTTCCGTCCACCACCTCGAGAACTCGATTATGATGGTAAATTTGATTGGACTTCATTCTATCGCCGTTTCACATCGTATGCAGCAGAAAAAGATTGGAGTAGCACGACTTCTCTAACACACTTGAGTTGGTGTCTTAAGGGAAAAGCTAGTGATTTTTACAACCGAATACTAGACCGGGAACCGTCAATTGATTACACTCGCATGATGCACAAACTTGTAAAGGGATTTGGAGATAGGGAGGTTTTAGACGTGGCAATATTGAAATTTTCTCAGACCCACCAGGAGAATGGTGAGGAAATCTTAGAATGGGCTGATAAGAGTCCAGCATTTGGCTCATCGAGCCTACAAACATCTGGAACGGGGAGAGGAAGAGCAGATGGCAATCATGCGATTTGGCCATGGTTTGCTAGATAAGCGTTTAGCAGAATATATTTCCAACGCTAATATTTCTTCTATGGAAAAAGCCATTGATAGTGCTCAGACATTTCAGCATAATTCTGTCGCTATTCACGAGTCAGCAGGCTCATCCTCATATGGTTCCCAGCAGCTGAGGTCCCAAGGGCCAGTAGTGCGGATAAATGCTGTGGGTAGACCTTCCCGATACGAGCAGCCAGCCCGGAGTAGTTTGGCTTTCCGCCTCCGCTCACGGACACTCACAAAATCTCCAGATTCGTCACCGGCTGACAGCTTCTCAGGTCAGGGTAATGGGGGTTCCCCAGCAAACAAATGCTGGATCAGGCTCTCCATCTCTTGTGGGAATGGATACAAAGCTAGATAAATTGACAGGCATGAACGCAAAACAAGACGAAGTTGTCTCAGGGATCTCAGGGGTTCGTGACAAATTGGACGAGGTATGTGAGGGTTTGAGGCGTCTCACAAACGCTATCCTATATAGCCTCGGGGCCAACGCACACCATCACCTAGGAGGAGTAATAATTGTTACCTATGTGGGGAAGAGGCTCATTTGCTCGCGATTGTCAAGGGTCCAGGAGTGGCTGGGACGAAGGCCGTAAACACGAGGAGCGTTCCAACGATAAGTATCATGTTTCATTTCTGGAGGAGGATCAGTCTTTAAACAAAGACGGGTCAAGAGGCCTAGATTCGACCCACGACTTACCAGGCCAGCAGAGTGTGGTTACACCACATTCACGGATGCCATGTCCTTCTCGAGGGTTCAAAACGTATACCCTCCAAATACCAGCACTGGATATCCATCAGAAAGAGTGGCCGTCCGACCAGACATATTCAGAAGGTGCGCCTGACATGGTAGCACTGGCGGACGAAAAGAACATAGGCGAAGGAAAAATGTCGCAAGATGAAGAAGACTTCTGTCAACATGAGGGAGTAGATTTAAATTTTCAGCAAGTAAGCGATGAGGAAGAGTTCCCTCAAGAGCAGAGCAGTTGTTTCCCCAAGGAGGATGAGGTAGACCAACCCAGCACACCCGGGGACATTGAAAAGCAGGAAAAGGAGGAACAAGAACAAATAACTATTAGGCAATTACGGTCCGGTTCCATGTTCTGGATCCCGATTCAAGTAGAGAACGTAATGGTGAGAGCAATAGTTGACACAGCGGCAGAAGTCACAATTATTTCTCAAGAGGGTCATCAAAAGTTGATACCCCCCCCCCCTACCACCGGTAATAAGGCGGATCACCCTTAACACAGCCGGGAAATGTATGTGCATTCCCGGGACACTGGTAGGCCCGGTTACATTACTAATTGCAGGAGGGAAATTTGAAGTAAACGTATATGTAGCACCAATTGAAAATAACATGCTACTGGGGGCATGATTTTATGAAACGTCAGGGCATCAGCCTTGCCTTGGCCCAATCTCAGATCATATTACAGGGACAAATTATTCCAATGCAGTTGGGAAGGAAAATACGCCAAACCCCAACTCCAACCCTTGCATAGCTAAAGTGGCAGTGTCTCAACACACACAGTCAATCACAAGAATTAGATCAACCAACACCATGCCAGTACAATAATCATGAACAATTTCAAAAAGAAGTATATTCTGTGTTTAAATTGTTAAATGTTTTCTTTTAGTCAAACCAGAAACGTTCTCTTCTGTTGCTATATATACCATTCCACCCCTCAATGTGAAGCCGGTGGAGGGTCCTCTCCAAAAGGACATACTAAGTTTAAATTAAGTTTCTAATACACGCCTTGTTTTATAGTGACGGGGGGAGTGTGGCGGGAACCACATTCAAAGTGCCCGCCAGAGGGAATATCTCTTATGCTAGGTGCTCCTGATTGGTGGACGGCGGCCTTGTGCAGTGACTGTGCGCATCTTCCCCGAGCACGCCTGAGGCCAGACGAGAACCGCACCTGACCGCAGAAGGACCTGTTAGTGACGCCCCCTGGACAGTGGTTATCCAGCACCCCATATTGGCCAGCTACCATTGGACCTCGCCCATCCTCGCCCCCAGAAGCCGTCGTAATGCTTGAGCCCTCCTCTGAGAAAACTCCACCTCAAGGCGAGCCGCTGTTTTCCCCATTCTCTACCTATTTCTGTGTATGTTGATTACCACGTGGTTGGTCAGCCATAACCCCTAGGCGACCGCCTCCACATATCTACTAGTTCTCATTATAATTACTAACCCCATACCCATCCTGTGGGCGGTAGTGTACCCCATACCCATCCTGTGGGTGGTAGTGACCCAATAGCCATCCTGTAGGCTGTAGCTAGTTGACAACGTACCCATCCTGTGGGCGTTAGCGAACCTAATATATATAATTATTAGTATATATAATATATACTCATCCTGTTGGTGGTAGTGGACCCCATACCAATCCTGTGGGCGGTATTGTGCCCTATACCCATTCCGTGGGTGGTATTGGACCCAATGCCCATGCTGTGGGTGGTAGTGAATCCCATACCAATCCTGTGAGCGGTAATGTACCCCATACCCATCCTGTGGGTGGTAGTAACCCCATAGCCATCCTGTAGGCTGTAGCTAGTTGATAACGTACCCATCCTGTGGGCGTTAGTGAACCTAATACCATTCCTGTGGGCGGTAGTGAACCCATACTCATCATGTGGGCGGTAGTGACCCCCCATACCCATCCTGTGCGTGGTAGTGGCCCCTACCATCCAGTGAGTGGTTATGGACCCAATACCCATCGAGTGGGTGGTAGTGGACCCCATTTCCCCCCTGTAGACGGTAGTAGACCTAATACCCATCCTGTGGATGACAAAAAGTGGTGATATCTAGGAATGAATCTGATTGGAAAAATGTGGTACGTTAGATACCACAGGAGTCCATTGTAAGGCAGAACCATCTTACCAGATGGACCTGATGGTCACTTGCCCGGGGCCTCCGCTAGCATAGGGGCCCCACAAGCATTGGAATTGCAATAACACTTATATAATATACATGTACATCCTAGTGCGGGACTAAATAATACAAATTAACGATATATATTTCCAGGTGAATAACCCTGTCAACAGAAATGAAACGTAATTTTTTGAGTGGAACGTAAATGTTTCATAATGTGCCATCTAATGTGTAGCTTACTGAGTATTATTGTATTTTTCGAGCCTTGTGTATTGTTCAAATGTTTATCATGTTCATTAGTTGATGCTCCACAGCATGTTGTTAATGTTTTAGCGCCAGTTTGGTTAAGACCCAATAAAATATATGGGTTTAAAATATTATCGACTATTTACATTTTATTCCTGTGAGTGGTTGTTGTTGGGGCCCCAGCACACTGGTTTGACCAGGGGCCCATAATATGGTTAAGACGGCCATATTTTGGGCCCAACCCCTTTTGCCTTATACATCAATGACAGAGATGAGAATATTACAAACTACAGCATGTAAAACCTGTGTAAAACCTGTATTGCCGGCAGCCACCGGCCATATATATATATATATATCGATATCTCAGCCTAATTCTGGCAATTACAATGTCACACTGTCGGGTGGATGTTTTATGGTGGCCATATATATATATAATTCTCGGTTGTAAACATGTCATAGCTCTTTACACTCGTGCTTTCTGGCCTTTGAATGTCAGTAAAGGCTCTTCTGTCATCCCCAATTTCCTGAAATATTGCGGCTTTTACAACAGAAATTGGAATGTCAATATCCCAATCAATTTCACACTTATCACCTGCGGTTTTTACTGCCTAGCGCACAACTGTGACAGGTGAGTATGCCTCCTATCTGTGATGGTATCCATACAAATGAGATTGGAACTCTTGCTCTGTGAATTTGGTAGTTGACGAAAGACCTACCGTTGGTAGTGGTCCCCATTCCCGCCCTTCAGGTGGAAGGGGACCCCATACCAATCCTATGGGCAGTTGTGGACCCAAACCCATCCTACAGGTGGTATGGACCCCTTACTCACCCAACAGGTGGTAGTGGACCCCATACCCATCCTATAGCTGGTAGTCGACCCCATACCATCCTGTTTGCAGTAGTTTACTCCATAGATATTCCAACGCAACATCATTTTCTGTTGACGTTCCTACAATCCATTCTCTAGAGCAGTGGTCTTCAACCTTTTTCAATGTCGTCCACCCCTATGGGTGATTAAGTAGAAGCTCTCCACCCTCCACCCCGAAAAAGTCTCATTAAAAATCTCACGTTTTTAATATTTAAAATCTATGTTTCATATCTCATTTCTATGACTATGTAAACAGAAAAAAACAGTTTCTCTTATATTTTATTTAACTTTTACATATTCATCCATATATTTACCATGCTCATCTCAAACTAAGAGGCTCAAAAAGCACAAGATAACACTAAACATGACATTTAGACGCATTTTCCTTCACTAAAGTGAAATTGTAGACAATGTTTGCTATATTTGGTTTCGGTGTTAATAAATAAAACAAATAGTTATCCTTTAAAAAAAATCAGTGGCTTGGCTGCTGTTGCACTTTGTCTGCTATTAGGTTGAATCGAGGTGCTGGACGATTTTCAAGTGCAACTCGCATGAGACGATCCAAGTTCAGGATTGCATTCCTTTTCTTTGTCTTCACTAAAACTAAACTAGAGACACCCTGGCTCACACAAATATATGATGTTGGTATCTGTACAAATATGGCTATTGCCTGCTCAGCTAGATCCTTCTACTCTGGAACATCAAGCAGGGTAACCCAGAAATCCATGGGATGGCTAAATGTCTTGAAAACTGTTTTTTTTTAATAATCCGCTCGAAGCTCCAAAAGAACATCACACTGATCAGTTCCTTCATCTGTGAAGGGATTAAGCATCCACATGTTGGAGGTCAGCTGGTCATTCTCACTGTCTGGGAAATAGAAGTCAAGGTTTTCTTGCATTAAAGTAAGGTGTCTGATAACTGTGACACATGTACCTCCAGTGTGTGCTCTGTTGCCTGTATACCATGTTCCCAGCCACATTCTCTCATAAATGAGTCACAAAATTCTAAATCAGAAAAGCTCCTCTTTTATACATTGCTGTTCCATCTTTTCACCTTTAGTTTAAATGCATTTATTTTCCCTATGCTTGTAAAAATATCCCCACCTTTGCCTAGCTGACTGATGTTTAGCTTGTTCAGATGATCAAAGATTGAAGCCTTGCAAGACAATTTTGCCAGCCAGAGTACATCCTGACATTTGACTCCCATGGGGTTGGCTTCCTCAGTAAAGAAAACACAGAGCTGCTCTGTCAATGTAAATACTCGATTAAAAACCTTACCCCAAGATTGCCAACGTACTTCAGTATGAAGGAAGAGTTTTGTGAAATTAGCTTCCATATCCTTACACAACTCACGAAACATTCTATGCTTTTTTGCATGTGCACAGATATGATTAACCATTTTGACAATATCATCAAGTAGAAGCTCAAAGTCACTTTTCTCCTTAGCACTTCTAGTTTCATTCAGTCGCTTTGCCACTAACGCTTCCCTGTGAACCACACAGTGAATTGCGACACAATTGGGTGAGACCGCTTGGATTTTCTTTAAAACGCCATTGATTGCACCGGCCATAGCTTTAGCACCATCAATAGTAACAGACTTGCATTTTGACCAGTCAGTGCCCTCTTAAATAATGAAACCATAAAGTTTCTGAAAAATGTTGTGCTGTTGTTTCTACGCCCAGTTGGAGGCAGCACAAATAATGTTCAACAATGGTTTTTTTCTTTTAAGTCTGGAGACCGACAGTCAACAATCAGCTGTGCTTCTCCTCCTATGTCTGTGGTTTCATCCAGTTGAATGTCAAACGAAGCGGCTAGACGCCCCTACTATCGGGGTCTTTCGAGTAGGCGAGGTGGCAACCTCGATGTTACAATAGGTAAATATGTATTTGTAGTATGTATTTTAAGATATATAGGAGAGAGAGAGAAAGAGAGAGAGTCTCTTGTATATTATACAGACACGTGCAGGTGAGGATCTCATCCACCTATTAGTCCACCCCTCACTTAATCTCGTCCACTATAAGGTGGACTGTCCACCCAGGTTGAATAGCACTGCTCTAGAGATTTTCAAAGCACAAACTAGTGTTCATAATGTTGATTGGCGAAGCTCTCTTATTATATATAATAATTTATAGTGCTTATTATAATTTACTGAGAACAACCAACAGTTCTCAAAACAAAGCTACGAGCCTTCAATACGATGTAGCTGATCCATGATATTCTAATAGCATGGACAATAGTAGGTAAATTTCATAACACATTTGGGAAAAATAAAATTATCATTAAAATGGAACAAATCACAACTGTTTTGCTGTTTGCGGCGATAGACGGGTACAACGGGACGTGAAGTAGGGTTAGTGCCTTGAAAACAAATATAACTGGGAATCTACCATATAGGTACTATAAACATTAGTAAAATAGGGACTATAGGCATTTAGTCATATATGTGCTGTCTTATAGCGAGAACGGGCTGGATTTAGAAGAATCAGGATATAAATCCTTCTATCTATCAATCTGTCTGTTTATCTACCCCATCATCAATCCATCCATTTATCAATCAATCTATCCGTCCATCTATGGATATGGATATCCGTCCATCCATTTTTTCATCTAACATCTATTTATCTATCTATACAACAAGCTTATCATCCAATCATTTATCTATCTTTCCATTAATCTATTCATCCATCTTTCCTTGTATTTATTCATCTATCTATCCCTCTGTCCACCCATCTACCTTTCTATCCTTCCATATATACTAGCTTCTAACCTAAACAGGGAGATCGAAGAAATAGAACAAACGTTGAAGCGATCATATGAATCTGAGGATATGGAATTGGAACAGAAAGCTATAAAAGAAATAAAGAAAAATCCAAAATAATTTTTTCACCTATTCAAAATCAAAATCAAAACCCTCGACCAGTATTGGACCATTAATTACAAATGAAGGTACGTACACAGAGGACAACAAAGTGATTAGTGAAATTCTAAGAAACCAGTATGAGGCTATGTTTAGCACACCAATAAACAACATGAAAGTTGATGACCCAGACAGCTTCTTTATGAATGACATTCAAGCTGCAGCTAATATAACGAATATTAACATGAACTCGGAAGATTTCGAAAGAGAAATTGACAATATGCCCATGCACTCAGCTCCTGGGCCTGACTCATGGAATTCAATATTCATAAAGAAATGTTAAGTACCAATAGTGCGAGCACTCAGCGTAATATGGAGCAAGAGCCTGGATACAGGGGAGATACCAGCAGCACTTAAATCTGCAGATATAGCTCCTCTGCATAAGGGGGGGGGTAGTAAGGCCTTGGCAAAAAATTATAGACCAGTTGCACTAACACCACACATAATAAAGGTGTTTGAAATAGTGATTAGGAATAAAATTTCTAGTTTTATGGAAAATAATGAGCTACACAATCCAGGACAACATGGATTTAGAGCGGGAAGATCTTGTCTGTCACAGTTACTAAACCACTATGACAAAATCACAGAAGCTCTAGAAGAAAAGCAAAATGCATATGTTGTATACACAGACTTTGCAAAGGCGTTCGACAAATGTGACCATGGAGTGATAGCACACAAAATGAGGTCAATGGGAATAACTGGTAAAGTAGGACGCTGGATACTCAATTTCCTGTCGAACAGAACAGAAGGAGTAACAGTCAATCAATTAAAATCGAGTCCAAGCGCAGTTAAAAGCTCTGTGCCTCAAGGTACAGTCCTTGCACCGCTACTGTTCCTTATTCTCATATCAGATAAAGACAAAAATACACACGTCACAGCTTCGTGTCATCCTTTGCAGATAACACAAAAATCAGCATGAAAATTACCTCGGCTGAAGACATTGAAAAATTGCAAGCAGATAGGAATAAAGTTTTCGATTGGGCAGCAGAAAATAACATGATGTTTAACAGTGATAAATTTCAGGTACTCAGGTACGGCAAAAATGAGGATCTGAAACATAATACAGGGTACAAAACACAATCGAATCTGCCATAGTAGGAAAATAGCATATCAAGAATTTGGGAATAATGATGTCCGACGATCCAACATTTAGCAAGCATAACCAAGCAAATATTGCGACAGCCAGAAAAATGATAGGATGGATTACGAGAACTTTCAAATCCAGGGATCCCATCACAATGGTTGTACTCTTCAAGTCACTTGTGTTGTCCTGTCTCGAGTACTGCTCAGTACTGTCACGTGGAGGTGGGTGGGCCGGGGCTCTGCTAGCACTCAGCTGCTAGGGGCTCAAAAGGCCGAATACTTAGCCCCTCCGACTCCCGGGATTCACCGGAGTCTCCTTGGTCACACAAGAGAGGACCAACAATACCCACCCCCGCAGGTCTTTGCTTCCACCACAAAAGGGGGTGCCACTGATTCACCCTGGAAGCCCTTCAGTCAAACACGGGGAAACTGCTGTTAACAGTTCCGGCCTAGACCCGTGGAGGAGTGAAGGAAGACTCAGGCTTATCATATAACAATAACCTCCCTGAGTCTTGCCTGCCAGACAAAAAGGTTGCAGGAACTCCTTTCCTGCCTGTCTTCTCTATCTTCTTCTTAACAAGGTCGCCAGCTGGGTTATTATATCTGCACCCCAGCAATGCAGTTCAGTGGGTGTATTATATGTTGTTTGTAGCCAGAAGATTGCTACTCCCATAGATCTGCTACTAGACTATTGGCCTAGGGTACTCTCCCAGGAAGTCTGTGTGGCTTTATCTCTCTATAGCCACCACGTTAATAGTTGCCACCATTCAGGCACTGATACTGATCGGAGGGCTAAGGGTACGCTTTTATGTAAGTCTGTGCTGTCTTTACCACACTCCAGGCAATAAGAACTTCTATAGAGAACGTACTGTTCCCTAGGTGGTACTATGATAACCTTCGTGTATGCTCATAGAGAAATATTATAAATGGAGGCACACTCAAACACAATGATAAAAGTGTGAATTTACTGATGCAAATTACATGAACACACACACAATCACAAGTAATACATGAATATGGAAATAAGGATAATAAGTCTGGAGATCGTCAGCCTCTTCTTCCACGACCTCCAACACTCCTTCAACTGGGCAGAAAGACAGGAGTCCCACACTCTCTCACAGGAGGGCCTCTTCACCACGTCGGCGCCTCTTCTTCACTGTCCTGCCATCCATACACACTGTCCTCTCTGACAGTCCTGGACTCAAGCTGCCTTGCAGCCTATTCTACTATTAAAGTATTAATGTCCTATTACCACATACATAAGTAAATATTGTGGCCTAACTAGCCTACTCACACAAGGGGTAATGGGAGGGAAAATGATCTACCTTACATTCCTGGCTCACGACGCCTGTCCCTTGATGGTGTGAGGTTCCCACGCTTCCTTGGGTCGATCCTCGACGATCCAGGAACGTTCCACAGGTCCTCAGGTGTCGTGGAGCCTTCACGTCATCGCCGTTCCAATCCCTGAGATTCAGCTGCCCCAATCCTGGTTCATCGATGGGCGCTGAGCTAATCACTATTTTCCCACACTCGCCCCTTCCACAAGGCGTTGCTCCTTGTCCTAGGCACGGTGTCGTCCTTCCAAAACCCTCGGTGGATGTGACCCGGTCACAGCTAGGCTTGCCCGCCACACCTTTCCAGGCCCCCCAACGTCCAGCGTCGCCGCCCAGCGTCGTCGCCGAATATTTTCCAAGTTTGGCACTCTTTCGCTCAATAAACTTGGTTCCTTTTCGCTTTCCAGAAGCGCGGGGTCTCCAATACGTGAGATGGGCTGCAATAGCCAGCACTAATCCACTAAGAAATTCTTGTAGAGCCTCTAATCCTTGAGAGCAGACCGAGGCTCGTCCTGTCGCTTCCACGGTCGGGTCAACTCTGACGTTGGCGCCGCCCGGGGCACTCGGTGACGTCTTGGCGGGCCCTGATTGGTGGCCCGCTACCTAAGTCGGCCAATCCGCGATTGGCTAGTGTCCCTTCCAAAAGGTCATATCTGCATTAGGGGATACTCTTTCATTTTATATCAGGGAGCCAATTTCCCCTTATTTACAACTTATAATGTAACTTCCTTCCTTTAACCGGCAGCCGGTCTGGTCGCCACATATGTCAATAGACTCCCTGAACCTCAGAGAATCAGTAGGGAGAGCTGATATGACTCTTAAAGCAGGCAAACGAAAGAGATAGGAGAGGGCACCGTAACAGTACTCACTTCCCCCTTCAGAGCAGGAGAGATTGCTGAAATAGAGGGAATACAGAGAACATTTACGGCACACAAAGACGAGATAAAACACCTAAATTATTGGGATCGTCTCAAAGCTCTCTAAATGTACTCTCTAGAAAGGAGACGAGAGAGATACTAAATAATATACACATGGAAAATACTGGAGGGCCAGGTCTCAAATCTACACAGCAAAATAACAACGTACTGGAGTGAACGATATGGAAGAAAATGCAGGATTGAACCAGTGAAGAGCAGAGGTGCCATAGACACAATCAGAGAACACTGTATGAACATCAGAGGTCCGCGGTTGTTCAACGTCCTCCCAGCGACTGTAAGAAATATTGTCGGAACAACCGTGGACATCTTCAAGAGAAAACTGGACTGTTTTCTAAGAGAAGTTCCGGATCAGCCGGGCTGTGGTGGGTATGTGGGCCTGCGGGCCGCTTCAAGCAACAGCCTGGTGGATCAAACTCTCACAAGTCGAGCCAGGCCTCGGGCCGGGCTTGGGGAGTAGAAGAACTCCCAGAACCTCATCAACCAGGTATCAAGCTTCTATCTATCCATCCATCTATCTATCGATCCATTATTTTATATATCCATCTGTCTATCCATCTATCCATCTTCCCCATCCATCTACCCATCCGACATATATTAAGATGGGTTAATTCAAACCCTGAACGTTAGGCACTATATTCATGAGCTTTCTCTCTTTACTCTCTCTCTCTCTCTCTCTCTCTCTCTCTCTCTCTCTCTCTCTCTCTCTCTCTCTCTCTCTCTCTCTCTCTCTCTCTCTCTCTCTCTCTCTCTCTCTCTCTCTCTCTCTCTCTCTCTCTCTCTCTCTCTTTCTCTCTCTCTCTCTCTCTCTCTCTTTCTCCTCTCACTGTGTCCCTCTGTTTCCTATCTGAGAGATAATCTTTTATCCATCCGAGTAAGTTCTGATACACCAGCTTTCCTCTCGAGATTGTCCATAAACCCTTAACGTAAGACGGCAGCCCGTCCTCATAAACAAGGGCCAAAACTGCTATCATACATCCGCCAGACCCCAAATTACTGAATTAATTTTTTTTACCCACGACTCACAACTGATGACGTTCGAACACTTATCGAACAGTGCTTCGCTGACGATTTTTTTTTACAAAAACTAATAATCGCCAACGGAACCTAAACACCTAACCTCGGCCTAAATATGCACAATATACTAATATATAACAATATTGATTTATATTTGAGAAAATTCCTGTTTTGAATGACCAGCATGTTAAAATTGATGAATGCGTCTTTGGGGTCGACCGCTGGATGGAATGAGCACAGCCTGAGAACGAGTTGAAGATGGTTTTCAACGCTTTCCAACCGCTTAGGAAGGGGCAGTGTTCTCATTCCTACCTTATTCATTCATTTTTCTATTTTTTATGTTGTTGCAAGACTCTAAAAGGTTTTTCAGACAAAAATCTTCCCTCCTTGAACCCATGTTAGTAGTAGATGACAATGTTCATATCCTCAAGATGTTTGGTGATCTTCCTCGTGCTTGTATATGGAGACCACATTAAACAGTGTTCATAACTCTGGGAGTTCTGCCATACTGAACTAGATCTGGGTGTGGCTGAAAGATAGAAAACTGATTATCATCATAAATAAACTGAAGTCGGATTGGTTAACGTCACTAGTGATGCGTCCCATTTTTCCATATAAAAGCTACTTTCTATAATTTATAGGAACTTTTGGATACCCAAGTGACACAGTATACAACACAGAGTGAATGTGTTGTACACATTGGTGCTGTGTTGTATACAACAAGCCTATGTTGTATGGAACTCAGGCTTGTAATGAATACAAAACAAGATGTAAAAAAAGTGACAGGAGACAAACACCCCCAGCGCACGGCCACGTAATAGTAAACACAGTGTAGCGCCCAGAAATTCACCTTCCCTAACACTGTAAATGAGAACTTCTCGGTGTACCACATCAGTATTACAGTCACGGGTTGATCAAACTGTGATAAACAGGTAGAAGTCATGGCTGGCATGGAACTGGGGCTGAGACAACACAACATAAGTTTGCAGAAAAAAAGCAAACATGGTGCTGGGAGCGTCTCAATGTCCAATTGTTGCCTCGTTATTATTATTTCTATCTATGCTTTTGTATTTAGTTATAAAAAATTGTTGTGTACGTTCAGTTAGAATGAACGTACACAACAATTTTTTTTAGAATAGAATTTTAGAAAAGTTAGAATATTAGGTAGAATGTACCTGAAGCATACCTGGAGAGGGTTCTGAGAGTTCATCTACTCCCTGAGCACGGACTGTGGCCAGGCTCGACTTGTAATAACTTAGTCCAACAGACTGTTGCTTGGAGCGGCTCGGAGGCCCACATATCCATTACAGCCTGGTTGGTCCGGCACTTCCCGCAAGAACGTATCTAAGTGCCTCTGCAGCTCATCCACCTTTGTTCCGGCAATATTTCTAATGCTTGCGTGTTGAACAGCTGTGGACCCCTAATGTTCAGACAGTGCTCTCTGATTGAGCTTTAACTCTTCACTGGCTCTATTCTGTATTTCCTTCCGTACCTTTAGCTCCAGTATGTTGTTATTCTACTGTGCAAATTTGGGACCTGGCCTTCAAGTATCTACCATGTTTATGTTATTTGATAACTTTCTCGTCTCCTCTCTAAAGTGAACATTTTGAGAGCTTTGAGACGGTCCCAAAATTTAGTTGTTTTATCGTTTCTATGCACCCCGTATATGTTCCCTGTAGTCCCTTTCTGAGCTCTTTCCTCCGTTTTATGAGCCACAGCTTTGCTGGAAGCAGCAACAACCCCCAGTGATCGTGTACGCCTCACAGCTGT
This sequence comes from Procambarus clarkii, assembly GCF_040958095.1. Taxonomy (NCBI): domain Eukaryota; kingdom Metazoa; phylum Arthropoda; class Malacostraca; order Decapoda; family Cambaridae; genus Procambarus; species Procambarus clarkii. The sequence goes on from NC_091155.1 coordinate 13,487,867, forward strand.
GCAGGCTCCCCATGCAGGGGACTTCCTTTTGGCAGTCCCTATGTCTGCGACAGGCCCACGTCTTGATCCGCAGGAGCTCCGTATTGCAGTCGCTCTCCGCCTTGCTGCCCCTATCCACACTGTTCAAAGGTGTATTTACGGCGAGGCAGATGCTGACGAATATGGATTGCATGGCCTGCACTGTGGAAAATCGGGTGGTTGCCACACTAGACACGACGAAGTCAATGACATCATTAAAAGAAGCCTTGCCTCTGCTCAGTGTCCAGCGGAGAGAGAGCCCCACAACTTACTGAACCGTGACTTTGTTAGCTTTACCGGCCGACCAGACGGAATCACACTGCATCCGTGGAAGGGTGGCAGACAGTTGGCATGGGACTATACTTGCGTATCCACCCTGGCAACCACATACATCAACCTCTCTGCCGGCACAGCAGGAGCCACAGCGACACGCACAGAAAGACAAAAGTCAGTCAAGTACAGACAATTAGGTCATTGGTACAACTTTATATATATATATATATATATATATATATATATATATATATATATATATATATATATATATATATATATGTCGTACCTAGTAGCCAGAACGCAATTCTCAGCCTACTATGCAAGGCCCGATTTGCCTAATAAGCCAAGTTTTCATGAATTAATATTTTTTCGACTACCTAACCTACCTTACCTAACCTAACCTAACTTTTTCAGCTACCTAACCTAACCTAACCTATAAAGATAGGTTACGTTAGGTTAGGTAGGGTTGGTTAGGTTCGGTCATATATCTACGTTAATTTTAATTCCAATAAAAAAAAATTTTACCTCATACATAATGAAATGGGTAGCTTTATCATTTCATAAGAAAAAAATAGAGAAAATATATTAATTCAGGAAAACTTGGCTTATTAGGCAAATCGGGTCTTGCATAGTAGGCTGAGAAGTGCGTTCTGGCTACTAGGTACGACATATATATATATATATATATATATATATATATATATATATATATATATATATATATATATATATATATATATATATATATATATATATATGTCGTACCTAGTAGCCAGAACTCACTTTTCAGCCTACAATGCAAGGCCCGATTTGCCTAATAAGCCAAGTTTTCATGAATTAATATATTTTCTCTAAGTTTTTTCTTATGAAATGATAAAGCAACCCATTTCATTATGTAAGAGGTCAATTTTTTTTTATTGGAGTTAAAATTAACGTAGATATATGACCGAACCGAACCAACCCTACCTAACCTAACCTAACCTATCTTTATAGGTTAGGTTTGGTTAGGTAGCCGAAAAAGTTAGGTTAGGTTAGGTTAGGTAGGTTAGGTAGTCGAAAAGCAATTAATTCATGAAAACTTGGCTTATTAGGCAAATCGGGCCTTGGATAGTAGGCTCAGAAGTGAGTTCTGGCTACTAGGTACGACATATATATATATATGTATATATATATATATATATATATATATATATATATATATATATATATATACATATATATATATATATATATATATATATATATATATATATATATATATATATATATATATATATATATATATATATATATATTAGTATATTATGGTAGCAGTCTTTCCTGTAGACATATTATTAAATATGACCGAAAAAGTAAGATTAATAATTCTAACACGAATTTTCTCAATCTTTCGTACATTTCTTTTCACTGTTGGAGGTAATTCAAAAATCAATTCTCCAAAATTCATTTTTATTTCTAGTCTGACGCGACACGAGCGCGTTTCGTAAAACTTATTACATTTTCAAAGACTTTAGTTTACAAATACACAACTGAATAGAACTTAAACATCTCCGATTTTGTTTATATCTACATTTGAGTGAGTTTTTGAAAATGTAATAAGTTTTACGAAACGCACTCGTGTCGCGTCAGACTAGAAATAAAAATGAATTTTGGAGAATTGATTTTTGAATTACCTCCAACAGTGAAAAGAAATGTACGAAAGATTGAGAAAATTCGTGTTAGAATTATTAATCTTACTTTTTCGGTCATATTTAATAATATATATATATATATATATATATATATATATATATATATATATATATATATATATATATATATATATATATATATATATATATATATATATATGTATATATATATATATATTTATATATATATATATATATATATATATATATATATATATATATATATATTGTGACGGTAACGCGTTGGTGTTCGGCTGTTTAAGGCTAGGGGTATGGCCTCGTCACATAGTTATAAAAAAAAAATAGAAAACTGGAACTTCGTCTGTGGTAAGGTAAGGAGAAGACACACAAAACACAAGTAAATTTTAACAATGAAATTTTAATTACGTTAAATAAATCAAAACATGAAAAAATGGACAAACAAATTCTTATAATAAAATCAATCAATCAAAATAATAAGAATAATTAAATGACACAATGAAAAGTTACGTTAAGATAAAATAACAAGAAGTGCAACACAAAATTAAAGGGAGGTGCTGGAATATTGGCTTTAAGCTACCACCTCTCTCAGTACACGCTAACGTCTAGCCGGGAGGAGTGATAACTGCGAAAGCACTAAATATTCTGAGGTCTGAGGTTGTGGCGACCCCAGACATCAAGTAGTATGGGGGGGGGGGGGGGGAGTGCAGTTGCAGCCCGGCCGGCGACCAATCAGCGGAGCCGGTAGCGATCAACAGGTAGTTTGGCGGTTTGAGTCTGAACAGGTGTCTCTGGCTGTATACGTTTTGCGCTCTGGCAAACCTTGCTGGTGTTGTTGTCGTTGTTGGACATTTCTTCCATAGTAGTTTTATATAATTTCAACGACGTAATTGTGGAGGGAAGAGCAGGCTCAATCTCTTGAAGGAGATTATCGTCACAACTCTCCCCCGAAGCCTGCGGTTCTGGAAGAAGTACGTCGTTATGTGGTGGAGTAATGGATGGAGTCGCTTCTACTTCATAAACTCTGGAGAGATCATGGGCTAAGATGTTGTCAGACTCTTGGTATAACGTGTCTCCAGGTTGAATTTCTGCAGGTAGCAAGCCCATAGTAGAAGACGTTGAGATGGGAAGTGGGCGTGCTGCAGGTGGTGTAGGGTGGTGTGGTCCGTATTGATGGTGGACCGAGCACTTTTCAGGTGTGGAGTGAAGTGCTGAAGCTGCAGGATGAGGAAGAGTAGCTCCTTGCCAATTGTTCCGTAGTTCCTTGTAGCAGTAGTCGCTGACAGGTGTACTCTTCTCGCCTCGTTGCTGCATCACGACACCACCAACGTCGGTACCATTGGCGTCGACATGGAGGATGAAGGGCTTATCTGACGAGGTGAGAGTGGAATTAGAAGAGGGCAAAGGAGCACGATTATTATCCTGAAAGCATTTGGGAAGATCATTAAGGATTTCGGAATTAGAAAGCGCTGACTCCTTGTCAGTGCTTTCGGGAGGAGAAGCTGGGAAGGTCTCACTGTGGATGTAGGGTTCTGTGAAAGTAGAATAGTTAGTCAGGACAGTGGGAGGAGTACCATTATATTGCTTCAGGAGGTTGACGTGGCACAGCTGGGTCTTCCGCCGCCTATCTGGAGTCTCTATTACGTAGTTGTTATTATTCCTGCACTCTTTGACGCAGTAGGGTCCTGAAAACCTGTTTTGTAAAGGTGAACCTGGGATAGGGAAGTAGGCAAGGACGAAGTCTCCCGGCTTGAATTTTCGTACTTTGCTGGTCTGGTCGTAATGAGTCTTCATTCTCACCTGGGCTTTCAATAGATTATTATGGGCAAAACGGTGGACTCTCTCTAGAATGTGTTGAAGGTTTTGAAGAAACCTGCACATTCTGATGCTCACTGAAGGTGGCATCTCTGAGAGAGTCTTTGAAAGCCTTAAGGGGAGTACGGCACTTACGGCCGTAGAGCATCTCATAAGGAGATACTCCTAGGGACTCATTGGGGAGACTTCTGAAAATACACATTATAAGGTCAATCTGCTTATCCCAATCCTTCGAGGTTTCACTACAAAACTTTTTCAAGAGTGCTTTGATGGTCTGATGACTACGTTCAAGAGAACCCTGTGAAGCAGGATGATAGGGGCTGGACAATACCTGTTTGATGTTGAACTCCTCCAGTGTCCTTTTGAAGAGATCACTGGTGAAGTTGGTACCACAATCACTTTGAATCTCCCTGGGAAATCCGTATTGAGTGAAGATCTTCAATAGATGTTTTATAACCGTTTAGACTTTAGTTTACAAATACACAACTGAATAGAACTTAAACATCTCCGATTTTGTTTATATCTACATTTGAGTGAGTTTTTGAAAATGTAATAAGTTTTACGAAACGCACTCGTGTCGCGTCAGACTAGAAATAAAAATGAATTTTGGAGAATTGATTTTTGAATTACCTCCAACAGTGAAAAGAAATGTACGAAAGATTGAGAAAATTCGTGTTAGAATTATTAATCTTACTTTTTCGGTCATATTTAATAATATATATATATATATATATATATATATATATATATATATATATATATATATATATATATATATATATGCATATAGTCCCCAGGACTATATGCAACTGAAAACTTACACCCCAGAAGTGACTCGAACCCATACAGCCAGGAGCACTCTGCTGGCGTACAGAACACCTTAACAACTCGACCAACACGACCGGAGAACAGAGGATGGTAGCCGAGGCTAATTCCCCATCCCATCGCCGGCACTCTCATGGTAATCTTGGGCATGGTATTTTTTCAAATCACCTCATGATTGGTGGCGTACAGGATCATGAAGAAATGATCCTGTATTCATGAAATGATAAAGATATCCATTTCATTATGTATGAGGGAATTTTTTTTAAATTTGAGTTAAAACTAACGTAGATATATGACCGAACCTAACCAACCCTACCAAACCTAACCTATCTAAACCTAACCTAACACAACTACATCAGTAATTTATGTTCCTAATATAATAATAATAATTCAAATAAACTAATTGGAAACAATTTATTGAAAATAAAATCACTCGGCCTTCTTGGCAAATCGGGCCTTGCATAGTAGGCCGAGAAGTGCGTTCTGGCTACTAGGTACATATATATATATATATATATATATATATATATATATATATATATATATATATATATATATATATATATATATATATATATATATATTGGTGTATACTGGCAGCAGGTTTTCTTTCAAACATGTTTCATTGAATATGACCGCATATTCTGTATTTATTATTTTCTGGTTTAGGGCTTCTATCCCTCTAACTATTTTCTTAGCATCAGGGCTTAATTGGAATAGGAGTTCTCCAAAACTCATTTTCGTACTTTTAAGGTGAAGAAAAGAAGTGATTTACTATAGAGTGTATTACACTTATTTGTATAATTTGCACGACGTTTCGAACCTCCATGGTTCATTCTCAAGTGAACAGATCTTACAATACTAGTTGATTTTATACCCGCATTAGGTCAGGTGATAATACAATGAAGGTGAAAAAACATGGGGGGATACATAAGGGATAAACATAGGGGCTGCAGAAGGCTTATTGGCCCATACGAGGCATCTCCTATCTAAACACAAAGATTAATCCAGTGTAATAACAGGCCAATTACAATTGTAGTTGTAATTTGCCATACATGTCATTAATCCAAAGTTGACACTCTAATTGTAAGTGACTCCTTGTCATCCTTGACTGCCCTCAGCTCCCCAAGGTATAACGGTGACATGCTTATCTCTGAAGCTAGACACAGATATAATGAAATAATCAATGATGGAATCAGAGTCTGTCTCCTGAGGATTCCTTCCCATATTGGCCTCCGAATGCATGATAGAACTGATGAGTTGGTCAAGACTTTTGCTTGTAAAGGGGAATTGATTATCAACTTGGAGTACCTTTGAGTAGCCTGAGGGCAGTAATTTTCCGGGAACATCATCTAAATTTCGGAGACTTGAGGCAAAGTGAAATTTACACCAGTTAATCCATCTGTCATCATTCTATTATGCAGGAAGTACCGCACGTCTATAGGTCATCCAATAAGGTTATCATACTTCTAGATGTTACCACTGCTAGGCTTAGGCTCGGCTACAAGTACCTCTGGGGAATTTGTAACATCTGCTGATGTAGATTTGACTAAGTGTCAATAGAACTATTCGCATACTTTGCGTTATTATATAATGGAATGTGAAAAAATCGCGGAATTTAGAGATAACACCATCAATAGTATCCAAGAAATGTGTAAGTACTTCATTCATAATGATGTGCTGCCCGAAATCTTTGCGAAGTATCCAAAATTTGCTTACTGCAGGTAATGCATGCACATGACTGTAAAGCTGCCGCCCAGTTGGGTGGGTGTGGAGCACATGACTGTAAAGCTGCCGCCCAGTTGGGTGGGTGTGGAGCACATGACTGTAAAGCTGCCGCCCAGTTGGGTGGGTGTGGAGCACATGACTGTAAAGCTGCCCCCCAGTTGGGTGGGTGTGGAGCACATGACTGTAAAGCTGCCGCCCAGTTGGGTGGGTGTGGAGCACATGACTGTAAAGCTGCCCCCCAGTTGGGTGGGAGTGCAGGAAGACTAGTAACTGTGCGACTCACCATAGATGTAAAGTGCTTTGTATAGTGACTGTTGTGAGCCTCTTGTTGATCACTTGTGACACAAGAGATTATTGATGTGTGTATTTGTGTGGGTGATTAAATATATATGTGTATGTATATATGTATACGTATGTATATGTAAATGTATGCATGAGTATGTGTACATGTATATATAACATTAATAATTTTGTAACTAGCGTCAAAAGATTGTTATTTGCTTAGCTAAACGAACTAAAGGGTTCAGTTCCTGAACCGATTTATGTGCCTTTGCAATCTTTTACACCACCGCCCACGGGATGGGTATGGGGTGCATAATAAAGAAGGAAATTGAAATGAATTGTCATTAAATCAGTTTTGTTCTACTGGAACAACTATGATAACACAAAAAAATATTATGAACATAAAAGTTATCCTTTTAAACCGAATAGAAAACCACGACCACAGACGAACTTGGGAGTGTGGGAGGACGAGCAAGAAAATAACATTTACTACTTCCTAAATACAACTTTTCTTTAGTCTATTGACGTTTTAATATAAATATTTTATTAAATTTTTAAAACTAAAATAAGGCCAGTTAAATAACATAATAATTTATAAAGACTTTTAAAAATTTTGTATAAATAGTCTATAATTTGAGTAAACTAAAAAAAAAAAAAGGATTTATATAAAATACATCATGAATAATGTTACTCCAATTGCGACGTTTAAAAATTTTGAGTGAAACACATAAAACAATAGTCTATTGCATGAGAGATGGTTTAGGCAATTTTAGGTATTGATTGTTGGGTTTCTGTGTACAACGTTTTGAGGTCATTGGTCGTCAGAAAGTGAGGGTCACTTTGTTACTTTGAACCGTAGATTTTCATTGTAAACAGTCTTGAGAAATGAGGGGAATATTCAGCTATCAATCCTTGCATCTATCTATCAAACAGTCTTTCCATCAATCTAGTCATCTATGTACCTATTTACCATCCATTCATCTATCTATCCATCCATCTACCAATTTATCCATTTATTCATCCATCCATCTACACATCTGTCTATCCATACATCTATCTATCCATCTGCGTATCCATATATATCCATCCATCTTTCTACCAGCCATCTGTGGAGCCATATATCCATCTAGATTTCTATTTCTCTATGAATCTGCTTCTTTGTTTCTGCCTCTGTCTCTGTCTGTCTGTCTCTGTTTCTGAGTTTTTCTGACTTTGTTTCTCAGTCTCTTTCTTTATTTGTCTCTGTGTCTGTCTGTCTCTCTCTCATAAATAATATAATTGTCTAATGTGTGGGTGAGAGCTACTGAGATGAGCCGAGTCGTGTGAAATACTAAAAAAAGAACAGTTACCCATTACCTTGAGAAACCGTTACTTCTGAAACCATTAACGCTATTAAGGTTCTTCTGTTTTATGCGAGTACGAGGAAATTATCGAAAGCAGAAAGTTTCCGTTAATTTTCCCAAATCAGAGAATAATGGTGCATATTACTATAATATTTTTTTGCGTGTTTTTAAAACATTTAGGTGTGTAGCTTTCCAACAGTGCCAAAAATCGTCGTGTGGAGTCTGAATGTGACCCTAGCACGCTGTTCTCTTTGGAATTCTTGCGACACCGACCAGCCCATGTTAATCCCATACCCCAGACCACTTACTCTGTCAATTTGAATGAGGCTAACCCCTATAGTGTGACCTCCAACTTTGAACAGAAAGACAGACATTATATATATCAGACATTATACATCATATATATGTTGTACCCAATAGCCAGGACGCAGTACTTGGCCTATTATACAAGGCCCAATTTGCCAAGTAAATCGAGTTTTCCTGTAGCTCTATGTTTTTTTTCAAATTTGTTTCGTATTAAATAATAAAGTTCACCGGGTTGCATAAGGTGGCAGGTGCAGACACCTCCAGCAATGACCTCACGTGGTAAACATGGGAGTTCATAGGGTAACAGGTGCAACTGGCTGAACAGGTTGACTGTGGTTGTGCGTGATGGGACAACGAGCTGGGTGGCGGGACGACAGCTACACACAGGGTGGCACTCGTGGCAGGCGGCACGGCGTTGGTCGGTAAAGATAACTAAGTCCATAAAATCGCCAACAGTGCAGTTATCTCTCTTTGAGAAATTACCAGCAACGATGGGAAATCAATGCAATTCACTTTAAACCATCGGATGCTCACGGATGCTCACGATAATCAGAGATTGCAACACTAGACAGTCACGTTGCTTCTGCTAGTGATCACGTGGTGTGCACAATCTCTCTCTCTCTCTTCTTAAATCACTCGTACTCAAGTTAATTTACAAATGTCGCGAACCGATCTCTGCAGCGAATCGCGCGAGATGAAATTAGGCAGATGATGATGATAAATTAATTAACGTAACTCAGACGGAGATCTTGGCTGTGGTCGGCAGCGTGAAACTCACTCCTTAATGCAACAGGCGACTTCGTCAGAATGACGCTGGTAGCGTCGGCTGGAATACTCCAAGATGGCTCCTTCACACTCCTCACTAGAGGAATTCTGCCAATCAGCCACTGAGGCCTATCCAATCGGGACTGTCCCCTCCGGCTGGTGAGAGTCCTTGACGTCATGACTACGTCACAGGAGAGGCCTAGTGTTGACGTGTCAGTTGGGGCCTCCTGGCATCTTTCTGACCGCCTGACTCAAAAAGTTCCCGCTCACTCGGATTTAGGATTATGAATCCATTGAGTAAACCAGTTGTTACACATAATTCTTGTTATAATTAACAAACGGCTAAGTACACGGCGGTAAGTGATACTCTTAGCTTTCCGAGGACATGAGCTTTCCTCAGATATCCAACAAGACATAGCTGTCTTGTATTAACAAAACACAACCATGTGCACACACTTTTTGCACTCGTGAGAGTTTAACTGTTGAGGTGCACTCACTTTACACTCATTAAGACAGCTGGCAAAATCCATACTTTCTCTCACTTATATATACCAGTGTGTAGACATATAAGTGTAGTAATAGCAAATGCAACAATATAACAAGTGCAGCAATATAACAAGTGCAGCAATATAACAAGTGTAGCAATATAACAAGTGTAGCAATATAACAAGTGTAGCAATATAACAAGTGCAGCAATATAACAAGTGTAGCAATATAACAAGTGTAGCAATATAACAAGTGTAGCAATATAACAAGTGTAGCAATATAACAAGTGTAGCAATATAACAAGTGCAGCAATATAACAAGTGCAACAATATAACAAGTGCAACAATATAACAAGTGCAACAATATAACAAGTGCAGCAATATAACAAGTGTAGCAATATAACAAGTGTAGCAATATAACAAGTGTAGCAATATAACAAGTGTAGCAATATAACAAGTGTAGCAATATAACAAGTGTAGCAATATAACAAGTGCAGCAATATAACAAGTGTAGCAATATAACAAGTGTAGCAATATAACAAGTGTAGCAATATAACAAGTGTAGCAATATAACAAGTGTAGCAATATAACAAGTGTAGCAATATAACAAGTGTAGCAATATAACAAGTGTAGCAATATAACAAGTGTAGCAATATAACAAGTGCCGCAGTATTAGCAGCACAGCACACATCCAGCAATAACAACACTGTGTGTGATGTGAGTGTAGCTGAATGTGTGCATTCACCTAGTTGTGCTTGCGGGGGTTGAGCTCTGGCTCTCTGGTCCCGCCTCTCAACTGTCATTCAACTATTGTACAGATTTTTGAGCCTACTGAGCTCTATCTCATCTAGTTTTGCAACTGTGCATGGAGTCAGGGTCCACCACATCACTGCCTAATGCACTCCATCTGTTAACTACTCAGACGCTGAATAAGTTCTTTGTAATGTCTCTGTGGTTCATTTGATTACTCAGTTTCCACCTGTGTCCCCTTGTTCGTGTACAACCCGTGTTAAACAGTTTATCATTATTTACCCTATCAATTCCTCTGAGAATTTTGTGGTATACTTTTTAGCTTTTTTCGGCTTCGTCTTGTGCTTTACAAGGTACGGGCTCTGACGCTTCAAAGTCCAGGGCCGCATACTCCAGGATTGGTCTTACATATGTGGTACACAAGGTTCTGAGCGATTCCTTACACATGTTCCTGAAGGCAGTTCTGATGTTAACCAGCCTCGCATACGCCGCAGATGTTATTCTCTGGATGTAGGCTTCAGGAGACAGGTTTGGTGTGATATCCACTCCTAGATCTTTGTCTCTGTCCGTTTCATGAAGCACTTCGTCTCCCAATCTGTATCCTGTGTTTGACCTCCTGTTTCAACCGCCGTGTGTCATTACCTTACATTTAATGAGGTTGAACTTTAGTAGCCATTTGTTGGACCATTCGTTTAGTTTTTCTAGGTCATCTTGTAGCCGCATACTATCTTCTTCCGTCTTAATCCTACTCATAATTTTTGCATCATCAGCAAACAATGAGAGTAACGATTCTATTCCTTCTGGGAGAGCATTTACATATATCAGAAACAATATATGCCCAAGAACTGAACCCTGCGGGACTCCCCTGGTGACGCCTCGCCAATCTGAGGCCTCAACGCTCACAGTGACTCGCTGTCTTCTGTAGCTTAGGTACTCCCTTATCCAATGAAGTACGTTCCCTTTCACTCCTTCTTGCATCTCAAGCTTTTGCACTTGTCTCTTGTGTGGTACTGTGTCAAAGGCTTTCTGGCAATCCAAAAATATGCAGTCTGACCACTCCTCTCCTTTTTTTTGCCTGATTTTTGTTGCCTGGTCGTATAATTCAATTAATCCTATAATCCTCTTACCCCGGCTACAAATGTTTTGGAAGCAATAAGACCAAAGTTATTGTGTAGAAGCACTTCCCGAATGAGTAATAATGAAGTCAATGTATATGTTAGCCAAGGTTAATGCACACATGCAGTTCTAAACCAACTGCTTGCTATTGTTCCAGTGGTTCACTGTGATCCCATCTAGACAACCAACAAGAACGTCAAAGTTATGGGGCATAGGAGGGCTCTCTCTCCGCTATACATGCAGCTCTGGTGAGGCTCCTCATAATAATATCGTTGACATCACTGTGCCTCGAGTGCCATTCCCCTGTGAACAAATCCGTAGGTGCCGCAATGAGGGTTCGAACATATGCGCTGGATGTTCCCAGGCACACGCTCTAGACAACTATGCCACGGCATGGTGAAGTGGATTGCAACCTAGTAAAAATTATTGCAACCTGGGGTACTATTGCAATCTCTAGGATTCCTGAGGCTTCGACTGAAGCCAAACCAGAATTTCACACAATCCCCCTAAGCACTCTGGCTCTGTCATCTAGGAATGTTCTACCTCTGAGGCTCCTCTTTCAATACATGTAGGATATTTTCCCAGCAGGAATTTATTGCCTTATTTATTTATATATTAAATTATTAATTAGTGAAATTACTTTCATTTATTATTATTAACTAGCAGTACCCGGCCATGCGTTGCTGAGTCACAGCAACATTTCCTGTACCACTGTCCTCCCCTTCATTCCCCCCCTCACCCGTCTCCTCGCCCTCCCAACCATTCCCTACTAAACCGTCCCCTCGTCCTCCCCACCATTCCCCACCCACCATGCCCGACTCCCCTGTCCCTTTGTCCTCCCATACCATTCTCCATTCCCTCAGCCCCTCGTCCCTACCATCCCAAACTCCCCCGTCCCCTCGTCCTTCCTCACCATTACCCCCTCCCTTGTCCCCTCGTCCTCCCCACCATCTCTCACTTTCGTCCCCTCGTCATCCCAACCATTCCCCACTCCCTCGTCCGATGCCTTCCCAAATAGTCTGATGTTGCCATCAGAAAATTGGGAACATCAAGGGATCTTATGTTCCCATCACTGAAATATTTGAAAAACGTTAAAAAATTAAATGAAAATATGAAAAAATAGAAAAAATAAACTATTCTTACGAAATAAACGGTATGGTAAACAACACAGCTCAATTCCAATGCAATTTACACAAAATAATTAAATCAAAATGAAAATAAATCAAAATCAATGAAAATTCAATTTATCAATGCAATCAGAAACATTGAAATGGAACTGTAACATATTTAGTATAGCATGTGTGTTGCTCTTACATGCAACAGATGATGCTGTTTTTCAAGAAAAGAATAGTTTTACCTGTCACAGGTGTGGCATCTATACGTATAATTATGAAATGAACGGTATGGTAAACAACACAGCTCAATTCCAACACAATGTCACACAAAATAATTCAATAAAAATAAAATAAATCGAAATCTATGAAAACAAAATTGATCAATGCAATCGGAAACATTGAAATGGAATTTGTGACATATTTATTATAGCGTGCACGTTGCTATTATGTGCAACAGATGGCGCTGTTTTTAAAAAAACCCATGTTATTACCTGTCACAGGGGTGGCATCTATATAATAGGTAAATAAAAAGACGCGTCTATTTGAATGCAACGTTGTGTCAAAATTTCAAAGCAATCGGTGAAGAACTTTCGGAGATTACAACATGTGTTGCTCTTACGTCCAACAGATGGCGCTGTTTTTCAAAAAAACATGTTTTTTCCTGTCACAGGTGAGGCATGAATATAGTAGATATATAAAAAGATGTGCCTATTCGAATGCAACGTTGTGTCAAAATTTCAAAGAAATCGGTAAAGAGGCTTCGAAGATTTCCCTCACATGAAAAACACAGTTTTTCTGAAAAAAAATATTTTTTTTACGGTCACAGACGTGACATCTATATAGTATGTATGTAAAACCCTGCTCGGATGCGAATGGAACGTTTTGTGAAGATTTCAAAGCATTCGGTGAAGAACTTTCGGAGATTAGCGGTTATGCATAAACGAACATTTCCATTTTTAATTATATAGATTAAGAATAGAATGTATATTTAACAGTGGACTGTATGTTCTGAATTTATCCTGCTAGGTGTTTACCTGTATACAAGTATGGAGGGTTTATATAAGTAACTTATTAATCAAATAATTGATAATGGTAATAAACTACTGAGTTAATGTTCTACTACTAAAATGGGTTAGTAAAATTTTTATATTGTCCTCAGGTAGTTTGTTGTGTTGACTGGTCATCTAACATCAGACACGGTCCATCATATGTACTCTGTCCCGGAGCTGTATTAATGGCGGCTGTTGGTCCTTGTTGTCTCCAGCTCAACTAAGTATCATATGGTCACATTCACCTGGGATATGATGCACCGTAATATCTGATGAATACATATATGTACAGGTGTTGCACATGAACTTATATTGTTATAATAATGAGGCTTACCCCTTATGGATGTTGTCTCCCTGCGCCCTAACAATTAATCCAAGTCACAATAATTGGCCAAATAATCTCAGCTAATAGACTAACTGAACTGATGCTTCCCTTACTTCTTAAGTTGCATAGTCTTGGAAGCAAACACCAACTAATTTGAGTTCCACTTCATTCTTGGACTCGCTAGGAGTAAATATCTGTCGCTGTTGGAGAATCTCTTGTCAGCCGTAACTTTACCACAACAACACTTAAAGGCTGGTTTATTTACAATGGCTGTCCTTCTCTTCCACTCTGGACATGTCCAGAAATCGTTCGTTTTGTTTTGAGAGAAGTGGCTTGATTAGCATATCTGACAACTGTTTATTATTGAATATATAATTAATAGCAATAATTTGTTTATTGTGTTACCAGTTCTGAGACTGGAAGATGTTTAGTGGAACATTAGTTAGCTGAATTTTGTATCGAAATCTGATCGTAGCGACTTTTTTCCATTCTCTTTTCCATTAGTTTTTATGACTAATGTAAATTAACATCTTATGACAGTTACATTGGATATTGAATACTTGATGGGGAAATTTCCCACATAATTCCAGGGGGTCGGGGGAGAAACACGAGTCGGAGTCCAATATTTATGGCTGCCGAACACTTCATTCCTCTCCTTCAGAATTATAATATTGTTTCAATTTTAACTTGCACTGTTGCACGACAGCCCTTTCTGGACGGATATTCCATACTGGAGCTGCAGGTGGTGGAAGTCTTTGAGTAACTTCATTTCCTTGCTAGCTTCAAAGGAACTAGTTTCTCTAAGGTTTTGAAAGTAGTGGTGCCTCAACACTTTATTTTCACTATTCTCAAGCTACCCTGGTTGTCTAGATGAACAGAGGCTATACGACCTACAGGCCACTCTGAGCGTGGTCCATAACTGTCCACCAGAACAATGGCATCAGGTTTTAAGTTAATTTTGTTGAAGGGTCTGATTGCCCCCATAATGATACTCCCTCAGAGCAGCTAGGTATTCTAGAGTCCAAACGTCATTCTACCGACTTATTACTTGTGACATATGTTTATAGCTCTGAACCAAGTCGCTCTCCCTCTCTGACATACGAAGATCTTCTGCTCCCTTGTCAATAAGGGGAGCTAAAGGAGTAAGAAGTCCTCCATACATCATATGAGATGGACTAAGTGGCGCATGTTGCGAGAGATCGTCAGAGAGGTAGTTCAGTGGTCTGTTATTGACCCGAGATTTTATTTCAGTTACAACGGTTTGTAGCTTCTGTAAGTCAATTTTTTGATGGTGGAGGGCTTTCCTTAGACAGCGTTTCACTCTGCTCAACACTTGTTCATATAAACCTCCATGCCACGGTGCTCTGGAGGGTATAAACTTCCAGTGGCTCTGCCGTTGATTCAGGGCAGTGTTTACTGCTGGGTGGTTCCAGACTTCCCTGAGACATGCTTCCCCCGCCACCAAGTTTGTCTAAGATCATCAACTTGGGGAAGGATTGACGGGCAGCAAACCTGTAAAAAGCCTGTATGAATACCTCAGCACTTATGTCGGGAGTCACTTCTAAATGTCGATCATCTCTGTAGGAGGGGATTTGCAGTCCCCGTGGCTTAGTGGTAAGACGCTCGCCTGGCGTTTCGCGAGCACTGGATTCGTATCCTGGATGGGGAGGTTTTACTGGTTGCAAATCCTTAACTGTAGCCTCTGTTTACCTAACAGTAAAATGGGTACCTGGTTGTTAAACTATTTACCGGGTCTTTTTCCAGGGAATATTAGGATTAAGGACCTTCCCGAAACACCATGCGTCCTCTTGGCTGTACAAGAGTGTAAAAACTTTTGAATATGTAAATAAATAAAAAAATAAATGTACTCCCCCTTGTTGTGACACAGGTGAATAGGCAGATGTAAGCCTTCACTGGAACTTTGTTTTTGGTGCCTGTTAGTGTAAGAGCTCTGTGTAGTCTACACCAGTGGTCTCAAAAGGATGAAGGTGGACAACTGGTTCCTTAGGGAGTGGTGAAGTTCTTGGATAAGGACACTCCCGAGCGTCGTACCTCCGGCAGATTTCATAGGATTTGGTTATGGACTTTAAAGTCTGCCAACCTTGAGAAAGCCAGAACTCTTGTCTTAAGTCGGTGAGGGTATCTAATTCTCCCAACATGTATAGTGCAGTGGTGGTGTATATGTAACACAAGTACACTGTTACTCTGGGGTGACAGGGGAGAAACATTGGATTTTTTACTCTCAGATTTATTTTGGCGTGCTATAAGTGGCCCCCGCACATTAATGTGCGATAACTGTCTAGATCAATCCACAAACCCAGGTCATTTTCAGGTTTCTTAGGGACATTTTTAAAATTCATCCTGAAATTTTAGGTTTGGGCCCTTTTGACCCAGTACTTTAGGGGACAAGGACTACATAAATTGATTTTTGATGTTTGATTTCAATTTTTGTTTAAATCAAACAACCTTTGTGTGACACCTAATAGTTTATGAAGTTCAGAGTACCAATTACGAAGAAATACCAAAGTCCAAGGTGGTACTGGTTTCTCAGTGGGAGCAGTGACATTGGTCACAATGAGTTGTGGCTTTTGTTTAGGTCACTGATCACAGACTAGCCACTGGGGTCCATTGAAACACATCTCTGCTTTGGCTATTGCCGTAAAGTACAGCTGGAGAGATAGTCAGCTGGATTTGGTGGGTACATATCTCAGTTTGTACCCTGCTGACAACCCTTTAATTTTCTTAACGCGATTACTCACGTAGGAAGTTTTGCTATTGTTATGTCTCGCTAACTGTAGTACTGCCTCATTATCTGAGCATACCACTGTTTCTTCAGAGTGGATGTTACTTAGGCATTGGGCATTGGTCAGATAATGAGCCAATCTTACTCCTACCAGTAGGGCAGTTAATTCCAGTTGCGGCAATGACCATTTCCTTAACAGTGTCACCCTGGCCTTTAATGTAAGCAAATTTGCTTCCTCATTTGATAATAGGTAGGCTACTGTGCCATAAGCCTTCCCTAAGGCATAGCAGAACAAAAGTAGTTTAACTGGTTGATTTTGATGTTCTTTGTTTCGAGGGAACGTGACAGACTCTAGGATACTTAGATCCTTCATTAGCCCCTGACGCTTTTCTTGCAAGGCAGGTGTTAGCGGATCATCCCAACCTGTCTTCTCTTTCCAGCATTCCAGCATTATCAACTTCCCATTTATCAATATGGAACTTAGTAGTCCCAAGGGGTCGAAAGGTTTGCCGATTTGGGTTAGCAGTTTCCTCATTGTTAGGTTGGTGGTTTCTGATTCAACTAATATTATTGTTAATTTGCCAGGTTTTGTTTCCCATTCGACTCCTAATACTTTCGTCTTCCGAGGTACATGTTAGTCGGGAAATTCTGACTCGATTACTTGATTTAATTTTACATTATTGGAGGCCTATGATTGGAGAGGCATATTTGCTCCCAGTGACTGTCGATTGGCCTCATAATACATAATTAGCAGTATACTTTCACTGCTACTTGCTCTTTGGATATTGTCTACATACAGGTTATTGTTAATTTCAGTTTTATTTGGACGATTAGACTTCTTCAAGTGCGTGTCTAACGTTGCTTGAAGCAGAAACGGTGACGAAGTATGCAGGCGATGAGTCACAATAACGTGGCTGAAGAATGTTGACCAGACCACACACTAGAAGGTGAAGGGACGACGACGTTTCGGTCCGTCCTGGACCATTCTCAAGTCGATTGTGATGAGGGAGTTGACGCTGTGGCATTGACCTCATTAGTTCCCTTGACACGTTTGTCATTTCTAACTCTAGTACTCTTTCCGACCTGTCTGCCTTTAAACGGGCCCTTATCCCCGTTCTTGACAGCTTGTTTTCTAAAAATCACCACCTTCCTCGTCGCTTCCAGCTTGTTCTTGCCTCCCTGAAATCTAACAACTCTATTCTCATCCTTTCTTAAAACAAAGGCAATTCGGTGGTTGTCCTTGACCGTGAGGATTACCTCCAGAAAGCAAATGTCTTGCTCTCTGACTCTCGCACTTATGCCCCTCTGACTTCTAACCCTTTGGATACCCTCGAAACTTCCTATACTATCAAACTAAGACAGCTCTCTAGTCTTTGTCCTCCTGACTTTGATCTCATTAAACATTTCCGTGTCATCTGCCCTTCTCTTCCTTATTTCTATGGTCTTCCTAAGACTCATAAACCTGGTGTCCCTCTTCGTCCCATCATTTCTTCAGGGGGCTTTGTCAGCTATCGTCTTACCTCCTGGCTCGCTAAAACCCCTGATGCCTTACCTTGGCCCTTTTTCCCCTGCCCACCTTCGTCACTCTCAGGACTTCATAGAAAGACTGCGCCTGCAGCCCTCTTGTAAGATGCTTAGTCTTGATGTCGACTCTCTGTTCACTAATGTTCCGCTCGATGACGTTCTCTCTTTCTTTAGACAGAAGGCGTCAGAGGGCCTCCTTCCTCTCCCACTTCCCAGTGACGTTTTCCTCGATCTCATTAGACTCTGTGTTGACTCTAACTCTTTCTCTTTCAACGGTAAATATTACACTCAAACTTACGGTGTCGCTATGGGTTCCCCTTTCTCCCCTGTTCTTGCTAATCTCTACGTAGAATACTTCAAAACTGTTCTTCTTCCTTCTATTGATACTCGTCCCTCTCTCTGTCTCCGCTATGTTGATGACATTTTTGCTTTATGGCCTCATGACCTTAGTCTTCTCCAGCCTTTCCTCGCCTCTTTTAACAATCTGGCTCCTTCTATCCATTTCAAAGTTGAATGGAAATCTAATTCCCTCCTTCCTGTTCTTGACGTTCACGTTCACAGCTCTGTGTCCGGGTTCTCTTTCTCTGTCTACCCCAAACCCATGCATAGTGGCGTGTACATTCACTTCTTTTCTTACCATCCTCCTTCTGTTAAGAAAAGTGTCCTCGTCTCTTTCTTCCTCCGTGCTATACGCATCAGCGACCCTCAGTTCTTGATTCTAAAATTGCCTTTATCTACAAATCATTCTATCGCCTTGGTTACCCTTTGCATTTCATCAACTGTGCCTACTCTCAAGCTAAACGAAATTTCTTTCATCCTAAACCTGCTTCCAACACTGTATTACTTACATAGTAATAGAATAACACCGTATATTCCAACATAGCATTGTACTATGCCTTCCCTTCATATCTGAACTCAAAACTTTTACCAATACCTTTCGCCCTCTTGACATAAATCTCGCTTTTCGACAAACTAACACACTTCGTAGCAATACAGTTCACACTGCTCCTCCTGCTTCTAATGCTGCTAGTGTCTACGATATTTCCTGTTCGTCTTGTCCTCTCCAATACTTTGGCGAAACTAGCCGTGCACTTAATGACAGACTTAAAGAACACAAGAGAAGTGTTAAGTCTGCAGACACTAAAAATGCTCTCTTCTGTCATGTGAGGGATTCTAATCATCCTATTGATTGGTCTTCCTCCAAAATAATCTCTCCTGCCTCTACTCTACAAGACGCCGTCTTGTTGAATCGGCTCTAATACACAATGTACCCAACATAAACTTGAGTCCTGGCTTTGTTGCTGTTGACTCTTCCATTTCACAGTACATACTCAAATGCTCTAATCTTTCTAACAAACGTGACCTAACATAAGCTTCCCCTTCCATTTATCTTTCTTACTCTTTCCTTTTCTTTCTTTCTTCTCTCTTTTTTCTGTTCATTGTTTTCTCTTATGTTCCCTTCCTATCCTCTTCTTATTCCTATTACTATTCCCTTCTCATTCGGTGGTTGTAATAGGAGCTGCCTCGTATGGGCCAATGGGCCTTCTGCAGTTCTTATTCCTACTACTATCCCCTCTACTACACCTTACCGTTCGTATCTTTTGCCTTGATCCTCACCTCTGTCTTCAATATTTATTGTCCTGCATCAACTCCCTCATTCACAATCGACTTGAGAATGGTCCAGGACGGACCGAAACGTCGTCGTCCCTTCACCTTCTAGTGTGCGGTCTGGTGACGAAGAACCTCCAAACAAAACTGAAACAAACCTGTATGTGATTATTTCACTGTTTGGATCACTAGGATCCATTACGCATAGGAACTTGGTGTTGTTACGGGCTTCTTCTTGGAGACATACCCTAAGGAATGCTATACTTATATCGGCCGGGTATGCATAAGTCCCTATGTGGAACTTTAATAGCAAGTTGTACAGCCGTTGTCTGGCTAGGGCCAGTTTGAAGGCAGTCATTCAACGAGACACTATTCTGCTTGGTCTTGGCACTGCAGTTAAATAGTATCCTCAGTGGGGTAGTGGCTGATTTTTTTATTACTACATGGTGGGGCAAAAAGTTTCCTTCTCTAGGGTCATCATTGGTTACACTTGATGAATTTGTTATCGAGGTGTTATTGTATTATGTCATAGTAAAGCACTACAGGTTCAGGTAGCATTTCAGGTTGTATATTTAAGCATAATACCTGAGACCTTAATTGGTTTTGTGCCGTGAAATGATTTAATGGCAGCTGAGGATGAGTCAGCTTCCATGGTAACCTGATGCAGTATTTGTTGTTCCTGTAGACAACTGAGTCTAGGTATTGTTTGTATGTGAAAGAGCAGGTAATGGAAGGTAGAACGGTGAGGACAGGTATACAGAGAATGACAAAGAGGTGTGTGTGAAGAACTCAAGAAGATATTCCAGGAGGTCTTAATAATAGAACAAGGGAAGTCCCTGCGCTTGGAGAGGAGGCAGTAAACCAGGCAGTCTTGGAATAGTTCAAAATTACTATGGATGAAGTTAAGAGGCATCTTTTGGATCTGGACATAAGAAAGACTGTTGGTCCAGACGGAATCTCACCATGGGTATTAAAAAAGTTTGCAGAAGCACTTTGCTTGCCACTCTCCATACTGTTTAGTAGGACATTGGAGATAGGAGTCCTACCAGAAATATGGAAGATAGCTAATGTAGTCCCGTTATACAAAAATGATGATCAGCGTACTTGAATACCATGCAAGGTGACAGAGAAGTTAGTTAGAAAATGCAACTGGTAGCACATCTGGAGAGAAGGGAGTTCGTGACAAACCACCAACATGGGTTCAGGAATGGTAAATCTTGCCCCACTGGTTTAAGAGAATTCTACCATCAGGTGACAAAGATTAAGAAAGAGAAGGGTGGGCAGACTGTATTTTGTTGGACTGTCGGAAAGTCTTTGACACAGTACCCAATAAAAGGATGGTGCATAAGATGGACAAACAGGCAAGAGTAATTGGTAGGGTGCTCCAGTGGATAAGTGAGTACCTGAGCAGTAAAAAGCTAAGAGTTACTGTGAGGGGTTAGACCTCAGATTGGCGTGGTCTCCACTGGAGTCCCACAGGCTTCGGTACTCGGACCTATCCTGTTTCTGATATATTTCAATGATCTTCCAGAGGGTATAGACTCATTCCTCTCAATGTTTGTTGCAGATGCTATAGTTATGAGATGGGCAAGACATATAAACACAGCATGCAGCTTCAAGAAGACGTGGATAGACTGAAGAAATGGTCCAACAAATGGATCTTCGAGTATAATCCGAACAAATGTAATGAATGGAAGATTGGTGTAGGGAGCAGGAGGCCAGACACAAGTCATCATTTGGGAGATGAAATTCTTGAAGAATCAGAGAGAGAAAGAAACACTTGGGGGTTGATATCACGTCAGACTTGTCCCCTGAAGCTAATATCAAGAGGATAACATCAGAGGCATATACTAGGTTGGCCAACATAAGATTGGTCTTCAGAAACTTGTGTAAGGAGTCATTCAGAACTTTGTATACCATATTCGTCAGACGAATCCTGGAGTATGCAGCTCCAGCACTGAGTCCATATCTCGCTAAGCATAAGACTAAATTGGAGAAGGTTCAGAGGTTTACCACCAGACTAGTACCCGAACTGAGGGGTATGAAGGGTATGAGACAGAAGAGTTAGGGAGGACACGACCACCACATACAAAATTCTCAAAGGAAGTGATAGGGGTAGATAAAGCCAGTTTATTTAACACAAGGGGCACAAGCACTAGGATACACTGGTGAAAATTGAGTACCTAAATGAGCTATAGAGAAGTTAGAAAGAATTATTTATGGGTCAGAGTAGTAGACAAATGGAATGCATTAGTAAATGTTGTGGTGATTGCAGACTCCATACACAGATTCACGTGTAGATATGATAGAGCCAAATACATTCAGGAACCGGTACAGCAGTTGACTGACAGTTGAGAGACGGGACCAAAGAGCCGAAGCTCAACCCCTAGCAAACACAAATAGGTTAGTATAATTAGGTGAGTACACAAAAACACACGCACACACACACAGTTGGTATACAAAATTATATGAACATATTTCCTGATGATGCTAAGATAATAGGAAGGATAAGAAACTTAGATGATTGTCATGCCCTTCAAGATGACCTGGGCAAAATAAGTATATGGAGCACCGCTTGGCAAATGGAATTTAATGTTAATAAATGCCATGTTATGGGATGTGGAATAGGAGACTATAGACCCCACGCAACCTATGTATTATGTGAGAAATCTTTAAAGAATTCTGAAAAAGAAAGAGATCTAGGGGTGGTTCTAGATAGAAAACTATCACCTGAGGACCACATAAAGAACGTTGTGGGAGGAGCCTATGCCACGCTTTCTAACTTCAGAATTGCTTTTAAATACATGGATGGCGATATACTAAAGAAATTGTTCACGACTTTTGTTAGGCAAAAGCTAGAATATGCAGCGGTTGTGTGGTGCCCATATCTTAAGAAGCACATCAAACTAGGAAAGGTGTAAAGACATGCTACTAAGTGGCTCCCAGAACTGAAGGGCAAGAGCTACGAGGAGAGGTTAGAGGCATTATATATGCCAAAACTAGAAGACAGAAGAAAAAGAGGTGATATGATCACTACGTACAAAATAGTATCAGGAATTAATAAAATCGATAGGGAAGATTTCCTGAGACCTGGAACTCTAAGAACAAGAGGTCATAGATTTAAACTAGCTAAATACAGATGCCGAAGAAATATAAGAAAATTCACTTTCGCAAACAGAGTGGTAGACGGTTGGAACAGTTAGGTGAGAAGGTGGTGGAGGCCAAGACCGTCAGTAGTTTCAGAGCGTTATATGACAAAGAGTGTTGGGAAGACGGGACACCACGAGCATAGCTCTCATCCTGCAACTACACTTAGGTAATTACACACACATACACAAACACACACACACAACACGAGCAAATGTAAAGTTATGGAAATGGGACTAGGAGATAGGAGACCAAAGGGACAGTACACAATGAAGGGGAACAGCCTACCTGTGACGACGCGCGAAAGAGACCTGGGTGTGGACGTAACACCTAATCTATCTCCTGAGGCACATATAAATAGGATAACGACAGCAGCGTACTCTACACTGGCAAAAGTTAGAACATCATTCAGAAACCTAAGTAAGGAGGCATTTAGGGCGCTTTACACTGCCTACGTGAGGCCAGTCTTAGAGTATGCCGCCTCATCATGGAGTCCCCATCTGAAGAAGCATATAATGAAACTGGAAAAGGTTCAGAGGTTTGCAACGAGACTCGTCCCAGAGCTACGAGGGATGGGGTATGAGGAGCGCCTGAGGGAACTGTGCCTTACGACACTGGAAAGAAGGGAGAGGGGGGATATGATAGGAACGTATAAAATACTCAGAGGGATTGACAGAGTGGACATAGACGAAATGTTCACACGGAATAGTAACAGAACGAGGGGACATGGATGGAAGCTTAAAACTCAAATGAGTCACAGAGATGTTAGGAAGTTTTCTTTTAGCGTGAGAGTAGTGGGAAAATGGAATGCACTTCAGGAACAGGTTGTGGAAGCAAATACTATTCATAATTTTAAAACCAGGTATGATAGGGAAATGGGACAGGAGTCATTGCTGTAAACAACCGATGCTCGAAAGGCGGGATCCAAGAGTCAATGCTCGATCCTGCAGACACAACTAGGTGAGTACAACTAGGTGAGTACACACACACACACATATGACACATGACATATACCACATATGTCAGGCCAATCCTGGAGTATGCAGCCCCAGCATGGAGTCCATATCTAGTTAAGGATAAGACTAAACTGGAAAAGGTTCAAAGGTTTGCCACCAGACTAGTACCCGAGCTGAGAGGTATGAGCTACGAGGAGAGATTACGGGAATTAAACCTCACTTCGCTGGAAGACAGAAGAGTTAGGGTGGACATGATCACCACATTCAAGATTCTGAAGGGAATTGATAGGGTAGATAAAGACAGTCTATTTAACACAAGGGGAACACGCATAAGGGGACACAGGTGGAAACTGAGTGCCCAAATGAGCCACAGAGATATTAGAAAGAACTTTTTTTTAGTGTCAGAGTGGTTGACAATTGGAATGCATTAGGAAGTGATGTGGCGGAGGCTGACTCCATACACAGTTTCAACTGTACATATGATAGAGCCCAATAGGCTCAGGAATCTGTACACCTGTTGATTGACGGTTGAGAGGTGGGACCAAAGAGCCAGAGCTCAACCCTCGCAAGCACAAATAAGTGAGTACACACACACACACACAATAGTGGAGAAACACGTGTAATGGAGGGTAAATCTTGCTCTACAGGCTTAATAGAGTCTACGATCAGGTGACAAAGATTAAGCAAGAAAGAGAAGAATGGGCAGACTGTATTTTCAACTAGTGCAACTAGGTAACTAGGTAAGTTCACACACACACACCTTAGGAGACACGCCCCCCTCCCCTACCACAAGAAACAAACCCTCCTGTGCCCCTAAACAATGCTCTCCACACCACCCAGGTCCTCACTCCCCTCTTACCCAGAGTAAACCCCGCCCCCATGCCTCCCCATCCCCTGGTCTTCTTCCTGTCCCAAGCAGGCCTGGGCAAGACCTAAGCCCTCCATTCTCTAACCCACCTCCCCCCGAACCCCTGGTAACTGCCCCACAGGAGGAGTAGCCTACCCAAGCAGCAATGCCAGTGGATCATTTTCCTATACTTGTAGGGAGGGTGGGTGAGAATGGATACAGGAGAAGTGGGCTTCAAGGTAATGTACTCAAACATCGAAAGGATTACAAATAAAGCAAGTGAACTGGCGGAAAGGGCGCAGGAAAAAAAACAGATGTAATAAGACTCACAGAAACAAAATTGTCTGGAGTCATAACAAACACTGTGTTTCCAAAGGACTACTATGTAATAAGGAAAGAGAGGGAAGGGAGAGGAGGTGGAGGAGTGGCTCTGCTGATTAGGAATGACTGGAGTTTTGAAGAGATGGAAATTCCGGGATATGAAGGATTTAGAGACCATATAACAGGAACTATGACAATGGGTGGACCTAAGATAATAGTAGTAGTCATTTACAACCCTCTGTTAAATGATAGAAGACCCAGACATGAGTTCGATAGGAACAACATGGCAACCAATAATATAATAGAGAGAGAAGCTTCAGTTGTCCTCAGGAATTGATCCACACTCTTAATCATGAGCGATTTCAACCATGTAATGGTAGACTGGAAGAATGGGGTCCCACATGGAGGTGCAGACACATGGAGAACTAAAATCTTGGAAGTGGAAACAAAGAACTTTGTGAATCAACATGTCAAGTGACCCACAATAATGAGGGGCAATGACGAACCAGCAAGACTCGACCTGATATTCACCTTTATTGAATCAGATATAAGGGAAATCAAATTTGAAGCCCTCATGGGAATGAGTGACCACAGTGTATTGACATTTGAGTATCTGGTAGAGGTAGGGATAACCTATCCAAGGAAGGGATTGGAAAGGAAAAGATTAAATTACCAAAGAGGAAAATATGACGAGATGAGGAACTTACTAATTGGAATACCTTGGGAAACAGAATTCTGCAAAACGATTGTACAGGACATGATAGACTACGTCACCCAGAAGTGCTAGTTTAAGTTTAGTGAATAAATGTTATTGTTTTAAACTAGAAGTGCCTTTCCGTTCACACCTTCTAAGACCCTAGTTCCAGGTGTATAACTCTGCCTTACGTTTGAAGTGGATTATATGTTGCTCTGGACACCTGGAATCGAGCAAATTTCATAGTCACACACACCAAAGAAATACTTGGTGAGAATCAATTGAGATACTCTGACAACTGCCCTCAGCAGTTACAGAAGCATACGACCCAGTGGATCAAAGAGTGCCAAGGATATGGACTCTGGTGGCAGCTCTACGCCACCTACTTCAGTCTTAGAGTAAAGGCTGCTCCTGCATCACTTGATGTTGGCAGTACAGTCCTTTCTGACTGAGGTACCTTGTAATAGTGCCATCCCCAGTTGGTGTCATTTCACACCAGACACCTTCTACAATATTAGCTAAGGATAACTGATTTTATTATTTAACTGTTTATATTAATAGTAGAATAACAGTAGAAATCACCCATCAATTAATTTCGACTAGGCAATCATATAAAATCCCCTATTCATGTGAAGGGAATCTACTAGCACGATTTATTATAAATAATACAGTCCGCTCTTTAACAAAGAATAAATAAATAAAAGAGTGAGCAAAAATACTTCAATAAATAAATAAATAATAATTCTTAAATAAATAAATAAATCTTGTTAGTGGGTTTTCTTGAAACACCTCGAGTTTCTTGTTCTTGTCGAGGCCACTAGAGAGACAGTGGCTGTGAAAATATTGATGACCTCTTGTACCTCTTACGAGAGGTAAAATATTGATGACCTCTTGTACCTCTTACGAGAGGTAAAATATTGATGACCTCTTGTACCTCTTACGAGAGGTAAAATATTGATGACCTCTTGTACCTCTTACGAGAGGTAAAATATTGATGACCTCTTGTACCTCTTACGAGAGGTAAAATATTGATGAGAAAATACTGTGAAAATATTGATGACCTCTTGTCTATGTAAGTCTCATCATTTCAATGCTATGCTAAATTATTAAAGCACCCAGTTAATCCTCCCCAGCCAGGATACAAACCCAGGCCAAAGTGCTCGCGAAGCGCAGGGCGAGTGTTTTATCACTCTGCCAAGGGGAACTGCATGGAACAGTGATAAATCTTCTCAACCTTCTCAATATTTCTATATATCTTATGTTTTGCTCACTGTCGGGGGTAGTTGAAAAATGAACTCTCCAAAGTTAATTTTCAAACTTTATTTATAATCTGAGGCCAAGAAGCATTTCACAAGACACTTGTTGGAAAACACGACACCATTTATTAATATTAAATACAATAAGTAGATAATATTGCTGCTCTTGTGTACACAAGTTAACCCACAGAAAATGTAGCTTGTAGTGGATTTTTCCGTCAATAGAATACGAGATATCATTGCCACATAGCGCTATAAATTCACCAGCTATTCTGTTGGAAATTATTCTTAATACAACAGTGTTTGGACTTTTAACATCATAAAAACATCTCATTAGAATTAACTTAATTATCAGTACCAAATTAGAGTAAATATGTCCTTTCTACCAATTATTGACATCTGCACAAGGAGAGCCAAGCGTCAGTAGTAGGGAGAGGTCAGCCATTGTTAGACCGAGTCACAGGAGCAAGTTCAGCTCCTAAACTTCTTCCTTGGACGAAGTGTTATGGAGATCAAATTAGTGCTTATTCCATCATCAACACGCAGTCAATATCAAATCAAGGGAAGTGTCTTACCGAAACTCGTTTATTACCACATTTCTGGCCAGTTAAGGGGGCGTCAGTTCCCAATTTGCCCTAAAAATGCAACAAATGAAAACTCGTTCGATTTCAATCAAACTTTTTTGACAAGTTCTATATGAAAAGTGTTTCATCTGGTCCAAGTTTCAGCATCGTAGCATAAATAGGAAGGGAGAAAAAAAATATTGAAGTAGTTGTGAAAATTATGCCAAAATGGTCAAAATCGATTATCAATCAAAAGTGTCAACTGAAATCATAGCTATGACTCTTTGCTATCACAATAGTATATATTAAACAAATATTATAATTAGTTTAATTGAAAAAAAAATTTCAGAAAAAAAAAAAAGCATTTTTTTTTTCTGTTTGGTAGATATAGGGCGAACTGGTTAGAACACGAACAAGCGACTAAACCCAGGTAATTACTCCTTGGTCCTTATCTTATATAATATACAGTAATTTTCTCTGATATAGCTGTCATATATAGGACTTTGGCTTTACAGCAAGTGTTCTTTTAACAGGTGTAGAAAGGGAAACAAGAATTAATCTTGGTACATCAGTACATGGGTGGTGGATGCTAGTCTCAATTAAGGATTATTTGGTGTCATCATCCTTGTTATACCTAGTCGACTAAACCTACCATACAATAAAATAAGACCTAAATTATCATTACTAATATATGTAGTTTAATACTTATTTTGATTGACTGCATATATATAAATTTATTATAAACCCCCCCTAATGTGGAAAGAGTCGATTTGTGAGAATATTGCAGAAATACAGTCCGCTAAACATCATACAAATTGCTATTGAAATATATAAATTAATGTAAATATAAACACTTTATAAATTCATATCAATATAAATAAAAATGGAAATGTTCGTTTGTTCAAAATCGCTATTCTTAGAAAGTTCTTCACCGATTGCTTCAAAATTTTCACACAAAGTTCCATTCGCATCCGAGCAGGTTTTTATATACATACTATATAGATGTTACGTCTGTGACATCTATAGCTGGTAAAAAAAAAACATGCATTTTCTGAAAAACTGTTTTTCATGTGTTTTTCATGTGAGGGAAATCTTCGAAATCTCTTTACCGATTGCTTTGAAATTTTGACACAACGTTGCATTCGAATAGTCGCGTCTTTTAATATATCTACTATATACATGCCTCACCTGTGACAGGAAAAAACATGATTTTTTAAAACAGCGCCATCTGTTGGATGTAAAAGCAACACATGCTGTAATCTCCGAAAATTCTTCACCGGTTGCTTTGAAATTTTGACACAACGTTGCATTCGAATAGGCACATCTTTTTACATAACTACTATATAGATGCTACCCCTGTGACAGGAAAAACGCGTTTTTTTTAAAACAGCGCCATCTGTTGCACATAATAGTAACATGCACGCTATACTAAATATGTCACGAGATCCATTTTAATGTTTCCGATTGCATTGATAAATTTTATTTTCATAGATTTCGATTTATTTTATTTTTTACTGAATTATTTTGTGTAACATTGTGTTGGAATTAGGCTGCATTGTTTACCATACCATTCATTTCGTAAGTATAAGTATAGATGCCACACCTGCGACAGGTAAAATTATTCTTTTCTTGAAAAACAGCGCCATCTGTTGCACGTAAGAGCAATACACGTGCTATACTAAATATGTTGCATTTCCATTTCAATGTTTCCGATTGCACTGATAAATTGAATTTTCATAGATTTTGATTGATTTTCATTTTGATTTAATTATTTTGAGTGAATTTCGTTGGAACTGAGCTGTGTTGTTTACTATACCGTATATTTCATGAGTATAGGTTATTTTATTATTTTTTCATATTTTCATTAAATTTTTTAAGCGTTTTTCTTATATTTCAGTGATGGGAACATCAGATCACTTGATGTTCCCAATTTTTTGATAGGAACATCACATCATTTGGGAAGGCATCGGACGAGGGAGTGGGAAATGGTGGGGATGACGAGGGGATGGAAGTGAGAGATGGTGGGGAGGTCGAGGGGACAAGGGAGGGGGTAATGGTGGGGAAGGACGAGGAGACGGGGGAGTTTGGGATGGTCGGGACGAGGGGATGGGGGAATGGAGAATGGTGGGGAGGACAAAGGGAGTGGGGAATGGTGGGAAGGAAGAGGGGAAGGTGGAGTAGGGAATGGTTGGGAGGCCGAGGAGACGGGGGAGGGGGGAGTGGTTGGGAGGACTGGGGGACATGGAAGGTTGCTGAGCCACAGCAACGCGTGGCCGGGTACTGCTAGTATATTAAATCAATATAAATCTCACGAGTCGGTCCCCCACATTATATGGTCATTCGAACCTAGATGGTCTAGAGAGCTATATTATCATCAAATTAAATCAACTAGGAAGCCTGCTTAACCGAGAAGTTAAAGTCAAACTCCAAGGAAAAACATTCTCCTCAAAGAGGCTGGAAAATGGGACTCCACATGGAGGTATACTGAGCCCCTTCCTCATTGAACAATTCATGAAGCTCAAGTTACCAAAAGCCAAACTGTTTATCTATGCAGACGACTTTGTGGACATCATCAATGGCAAAGGCGCCAGGAACCATGCACAAAAATGCCTAAACATCATCAGCAGGGAAGCGGAACGCATAGCAGTGAAAATAAACCGCAATAAAACCAAAGCAATGACCGTTAGAATAAGAACTCAAGACATCAGACTCACAATACAAGGACCCGAAATTGAGTTTTTTTCAATATCTTGGAGTCATAATAGACAGTGAGTTGAAATTCACTCAGGAAATTGAATATCTTCCGTAACGTTGTAAAGCCAAAAACTCAGCTTTGCGCTCCCTGACAAGTCTTAGAGATGATGCATCTCTATCAGTACTGAAAATGTACTACGTTCAAGCAGTTAGGTCACTCATTGACTATTCTGCTCCTGCTCTTACTTCCCTCAGTGATAACCAATGGGAGAAACTGGAAGTGTTTCACATTGATGCCTTCAGAACAATGCTGGGAGCATCTATATGGATGTGTCGAGAGAATCTAAGAATGGAAACCAACTTACCAGCCTAAGAAAACAGCATCAAACAAAGATTAGCAACAGTAACAACAAAACTTGTTGGAACCACCGCTAGACTGCCAGTTAAAGACAGCATACACAGATCACTTCACAGAAACCTTCAATATAGAGGAGGTGCATGAAATGAACCATTAAAAACAAAAGGGAAGATATACCATATCAACACTTTCAACAGCGTCCTCCATGGAAGTCTAAAGATAATCACTGAAGGATTACCAGTTAAAAAATCAGCATATGACTCGCAGAAGCTCAAAACAGTCATAGAACAACAAATGTAAACCATCTCAAGATCTTCAACCATTCTCATCTTCACAGATGATTCAGTTGATCAAGAAAGAGGTTCAACTGGGGCAGCAGTTTACACTACCAACCATGAAGCATACTGGAGCATGGATAGCGGGTGCTAAACATGGCAAAATAAATTATATGCCCTGAAGGAGGACATAAATCATACAATTGAGAATAATTTACGTCATCATTCATACCGACTCTAAATCTTCGCTCCAGGCATTGTTATCCAGCCAGCACAGAGATAATATACAACTCATCACAGAAATCCTACATACAGGAAAAGAAAGACACAATCTAGGACTGTCAACCACCCTAAATTGGATACCAAGTCACACTGGCATAGATAGTAATGAAAAGGCAGACTCACTAGCAAACACTGCCACTGTTCTATCTGTTGTACAGATTAAAATACATCCAAGTTTTTCACAGATTAAGGAACAAATCAAAAATAAAATAACCCCAACTACCAAAAGTTACCACAGAGCCAAAGTAGCGGAAGGAAGATCTATTGCGATGTGATACGAACAAGCCACTGAGTACTACTCTTTCAAGCCTGGCAAAATTATATCCAGAGATATTGCAGTAGTCATTCACAGACCCAGACGTGGCTACAAGTGCTGCTGGGAGGTAATAAACAGAATAGTTAAAGAGTGTCATATCTGTGGAACAGATGCAGAGGCGTCACTATTGAATTACTTACTGGAATGTGAAGCAACTGAAGCCCTGCGCATCAAACTGAACATTAATGCAACGACAGCAGTTGCATTAAGTGCAAATTCCACAGCGACTACAATGATTAGAAAAGCAGTTGAAGAATGGGACACACTAGTGAACATTCTGCATCTACATCTGCCATCAAGATAATATTATTAAAACAAGACTAAAACCATTGCACAAAAACAGAAGCGAAAAAGAAACTGGGGAAAAGGAGGAAACCCCACCTCCATTTAAAACTTTGACCCAAATATCACAGTAACAATGTTATCGCGAATAACCGAACTCAGTTACGGGTTCACTATAGCCCGTGCTACATGAACATTTCGTTCTGAATAACTAACTCTAAAACAACAATAAACAACCGCCAAGAAGCGAGAGGCCGTGACGTCATGACTACGTCATAGGAGAGGCCAAGTGTTGACGTGTCAGTTGGGGCCTCCTGGCCTCTTCCTGACCGCCTGACTCAAAAAGTTCCCGCTCACTCGGATTTAGGATTATGAATCCATTGAGTTAACCAGTTGTTACACATACTTCTCCTTGTTATAATTAACAAATGGCTAAGTACACGGCGGTAAGTGATACTATTAGCTTTCTGAAGACATGAGCTTCCCACAGATACCCAACAAGACATAAATGAGTCTTCTATCAACAGAACTCAACCATGTGCACACACTTTGTGCACTCGTGACAGTTCAACTGTCGAGATGCACTCACTTTACACTCATTAAGACAGCTGACAAAATCCATACTTTCTCATACATATATGTACACATATAAATGTGTACACATATACGTGTAGCAATATAACAAGTGCAGCAATATAACAAGTGTAGCAATATAACAAGTGCATCAATATAACAAGTGTAGCAATATAACAAGTGTAGCAAT